>NC_091119.1:115869632-116129632 GCF_040183065.1 Periplaneta americana
CGAAGTGGACTTTGAAAATATTCGCTGTTCACGAGTGCGGTCACTTTTTTTTTTTTGACAACTGTACAACAAAAAGTGTCAGCAGCAATTAGAGCAATATACAGCATCAACCACCTCCAGCAATTATCAACAGAAACAGCAATGACGCTTTTCAAGACAGTCATAACCCCCATAGCAACATATGGAATGAACATAATTTGGGAAAAACTTAGAAGCAGAGACATGGCACAAATAGAAACAGTGAAAGCACGCTTCATGAAAAGAGTGCTAGGAGTTGGAAAAACGGCACCATCGAGAATGACGTATGCCCTAATGAGAGAGACTTTCTTCATCGAAGACATTAGACGACAGCTACTACTACCGAGCACCAGCGCATATGAGACTACGCTCCAAGGACTACAGGAGAAGAGGACAGACATCCGCAGCGAATTCTAGCAACGGAGGCTATGCGAGAGAGTGGACACAACCCAACTACGAGATGAGACACATCCTAACACGATACGCAATCCATGGTTTTCATCACAAGGTATGCAGCACGAAGAGTTTTCATGAGCCGAACCAAGATTGCGTGTGCGAATTGTGCAAAAGCCCATGTGAACGATACCAGGTCGAAAAGTGCACTGAAAGACGTTCATCGCTTAATAAGTTTTGCTCAGACTAATTAAGTCACCTTATGCACATTTGTGCGCATTTATTCTCATTCAAAATGTATTGCAATAACTGTCAAAGCGATCTAGTGTGTGTTACTGCTTTGGAGTACTGAGCATGCGCAATGCCTTGAATATGGAAATTGGACAATTCAGATGGTCCATTTCTTTTTTCTGGAACTGTACATCAATTACTGCATTTTTCCTTTCAGAGGTAGGCTAAATGAAATAGAATATCAGAGAACGTCAAGATACATTTCCAACTAGATTAAGAACACTTTTAACTTCAAAATATATTTCGGTTGTGTACTTCACCTTAATTCTCCCTGCCTTCAACCCAGGTAAATCCTTGCAGCTGTTGAAATGCAGATTTGGAGGGACAAACCCCGTCTCCATGGCGATGATCACTTTGGTGACACCGCACAGCCCTGAGACTGGTTCACCGTGCCCCATATTCGATTTCACCGAACCTATGGGAAGTGGTGTTTTTCTATTTTTGCAGAACATTTTGTCCAAGGTGTTAACTTCCTCAGGATCGCCAACCTACAAGTAAAAATGTTAATAATATTACAGTGAAAATAAATTTTCCAATTCAAATAGGCTATAGGACTACTCAAATTAATGGCTGTTAAGAATGACCTGCTGTAGGATGTGGACATTTCAACTAGTGACCTGCAATGTTCGAGCATGAGACAAGCTACCAATATTTTAACGACTCTGTACAAGTGGCACTGGTAGTGGTGACAGCGATAGCGATAATAGTAATGATAGTGATAGTGATAGTGATATAATGATAGTGATAGCCATAGCAATAGTGATAACGATAGTGATAATGATAATGATAGTGATATAGTGATAGTGATAGCGATGTCGGTAGCGATAGTGATAATGGTAGTGATATAGTGATAGTGATAACGTTAGCAATAGCGACAGTGATAGTGATATAGTGATAGCGGTAGCGGTAGCGAGAGTGATAGTGATAATGACAGTGGTATAGTGATAGTGATACTGATAGAGATAGAGATAGCCGTAGCGATACCGATAGCGATAGTAACAGTGATAGTGATAGAGGTAGCGATAGTGATAGTAATAGTGATAGCGATATAGTGATATAGCGATAGTGATATAGTGATAGCTATAGCGGTAGCGATAGTGATAATGGTAGTGGTATAGTGATAGTGGTAGCAATAGCGACAGTGATATTGGTAGCAGTAGCGGTAGCGAGAGTGATAGTGATAATGATAGTGATATAGTGATAGTGATAGCCATAGAGATAGCGGTAGCGATACCGATAGCGATAGTAACAGTGATAGTGATAGAGGTAGCGATAGTGACAGTACTAGTGATAGCGACATAGTGATATAGCGGTAGCGGCAGTGATAGTGATATAGTGATAGCAATAGCGGTAGCGATAGTACTAATGGTAGTGGTGTTAGCGGTAAAGGTAGTGGTTATGTTAATGGTGGTAGTGGTTATGGCAATGGTGGTAGTGATAATGGTAGTGATGATAGTAGTGGTGTAGGTGGTAGTGGTAATGGTAGTTGTAGTAGTGATAATGTTTATGGTAGTGGTCGTGGTGGTGATGGTAGTGGTGTCTGTTTCTATCGCTATCGGTGGTAATGGTAATAGTAGTGGTAGTAGTGGTAGTGGTGGTAGTGGTAGTGGTCGTAATGTTGGTGTTGGTGTTGATAGTGGTAATGGTAATGGTGGTAGTGGTCGTAGTGGTGGTGTTGGTAGTGGTGATGGTAATGGTGGTAGTGATAACGATGGTGACGGTGGTAGTAGTGTTAATGGTATTGGTGGTAGTGGTAATGGTAGTGGTGATAGTGGTAATAGTAGTGGTGGTATTAGTAGTGGTTGTGGTGGTGGTAGTGGTAGTGGTAGTGGTTGCAGCAGTAGGAGTAATTACTCCATTCGACGAAGCCTTCAATTGAAAAGTTTGTTCAGCGACGTAATCCATTCTGGGTAGAAAATGGTCGACAGATTTTGCCTGGAACGAAGACCGTCTACAATACGCAGACCATAATATAGAAACAAAGATGGCCGCCCTGCGATCCAATCATTTCCATTTATATATATATATATATATATATATATATATATATATATATATATATAGACGGTTTCGCCATATCCTTATGTCAAAATAGTTATATTTTTCGTATTTATTAAGTTGAATTACTAAATTGTATCTTAAATAAACGTCCAGCGTTAATTTATGGGCAATGTTAGGTTCAATTTCAAAGGCGAGACAATAAGATAATATGGTGCGAGTAGAAACACATTGCTATGAAGTTATGAAGTTGGCAGTGCAAAAGCAGCCTGAAAATAGTTTTCAATAAATTGAAAATCATACTCTGAACTCCGTATAAGTTACTGCTATAAATGCAAACGTTCACTAATAGTTCTTGGGCTTACAAAAGGATAGCACATACTCGAAATCATTAACACAATTAAACAAGGTCAGCCAACACTAATACAACTATTGCAGCTATTACTAATATTACTACGGCACACTGCTACTACTACTACCGCCGCCGCCAATAATAATAATAATAATAATAATAATAATAATAATAATAATAATAATAATAATAATAATAATAATAATAATAAATCAGCTCATATATTTTTAATAGATGGATGTTGACAACCTAGCATCCTTGGCCTAATTCGTCCTGAATTTCAATTCTTTATTTTTTTGTCGCTTTTAAACTTAGGCCTAACTCTTCATGACCTCTCTTCACTTTTTTCCATACCGGTAATTGGTTTGAAATGTTTTAAAAATTCTTCATCTCTCTCCATTTGTTCCCCTTTCCATTGATCTGGATTCTTTGTGGGTGCTAGAATGGCTGACAGTACGGTATGAAGGTTGGTTAGGAAATATGGTTGTTTAGGCATCATTGGTAAGATTCGAAATTTCCCGAGGAGTAACGAAAAGCATGACCATTTACGATAGGAAAAATATATTTTCTAATAACTAATCTAGGTTCAAAAATTTTAAGTGTAACACTGTCATTTTAGGAGGATAGGAACTGGCCACCCTACCCCATTATCTCTTGGTTTAGTTGCCTCATAAGTGGAGCGTTGTTGGTAACATTTGTGAGTTTCAGATCTGTCTTCGGACAACAATAAACTGCAATTTCCTTAACTTAGAAATTGTCACGACTATGCACTAAACTACTTGTCACATAAAGTTGTATTTTTCAGGAACTTAAACGCCGAAATATGAGACAGATCCCGGTAAATAACACGAACGGCCCATTTCACGACATAAGAAAACGTGCTAATCATGCTTGGACCGCCACCGGCGCCATTTTGGCCACTGTCGATACCTGCATTAAGGTCTGAGTAATGAAGTTGGTTTTTTTTTTTATAGAGCTCTCTATCAGAGATAGAATTATTTTCTGTCACGTTCCATGACTCTAAAACACGTGATCCACAGCTTTACTTTCCTCATGTAGGGGGCCATGCTAATAGTACATTATGCAACGAGCCTATAACGATAGTAATTAAGAAGCGAGTATGGATGTTTATGAAACGAGCGCAAGCGAGTTTCATAATTTTCATACGAGCTTCTTAATTACCATTATAGGCGAGTTTCATACGACTTTTTATGCTCGACCATATTTCTAACTTGAATTATTCATTTTATTTGTATCTAACTGATCTTGAGCAATACGTCGTAAATTGTGAGATGTGCGCAGACGCGAAAGTATTGATTTTTTCCGAGGAACAGATGTCCACATTGACCTTGGTAGCCTATAAGAACCTACAGAGTAAACTAAATATTAACTTTGATATAACATTGAAATTAAATTAGACATTAAAAAACGAGATGACAAATTGAATTTATTTGAATATTATTTACAATTAACGCTAATTATTATAGTAACAGAACATAACCTTCTGCGATAGTATTGGATTTCCAGCCTCCGTGACTTTTCGCTAATTCTCTTTCGATTGCATATCCGAGAATAATCGATACTTGCGGTTTTATAACGGTATAAAGCTGACTTGTCATTGGCTGAACACCTGTAAGCTGACTTGTCATTGGCTGAACACCTGTACTTTAATGAGTAGGTGTACTTTAATGACATGCATTAAAGGACTGCTATCAGGTGTATAATTACTACATTTCGGCATGGTCGAGCATAAAGATTCTAACGCTCTTCGAAATGTATCTCTCAACGATTAGCGTGCTACCGCTAGAACACCGAGTTCGAAGAAATATGGTTATTTCGCCATCATTTGGTTACTTCTGACATACAGTATTTTATGAATGCATTATTTTAGATAAAAATTGACCGACTGCCATACACTCAGAAAACTTCAGTTGATTTCGTGGAAGCTTAGGTTTACTGGGTTACACGTGAACGAATTCCTTAAGCAAGACTCCGCTCTGCTTTTCCTTTGTTTTGTTTGTTTGTTATTTTTTCTGTGTGCTTATAGATAAAGTATTATAAATAATATATAGGTCTAATAGAGATGCTGTATGTTCAAGGAGTAATTTAGGTGCAAAATAAACATCCTTTCCCTAGTCATGTGAACCAGGCACAGCCCGAAGGTGGAATCAGACAAATTCACGCTACGGGAGATCAATAATTTTTTTTGTGTCCAAGATTGTACCTTTGTGCCTGTGCCGTGTGCCTCGACATAGTCCACTGTTGCAGGATTAACAGCGCATTCCTCATAAACCTTCTCTAACAATTCCTTGTGTGCTGCTCCAGATGGATACGTGATTCCCTGCTCCTTGTATCCATCACAGTTGGTCTTTACGTTCACTATTCTAGCATATATACGCTTTGCTTCACTAGCCTTCTGCAGGAAAACAACGCAGATAGCTTCACTGCGTGCGTAGCCGTTTGCTGTAAAGACAATTACATGAAATCATTACTTGTTATCAATTTACCAAGAGTACATTATTAACTTGAGGCTGAATGGACGCCGGTGCCGCCAAGACACTTATATCAACGAAAAAAAAACACCACTATTCGGAATTGAAACCGGGACCATTCATTCGTAACCAGTTTCTCTACTAATTGAGCTAGCCAACCGTCTCATTTATAAGTTGAACTGACTGATTCAGTGAGAGGGTGTACTATTCTGAAATGGTGTCAGAAACTCTAATTGTCGTATCAAACAAACGGTTTAATTTTTGAATCGTTAAACATTAACTTCCGGTTGTGCCATCAATATTTACTTGGATTTGAATTCAGAACACTTGTGCGATATTATAAAATCTATTGAAAAACTACCAACCCAAGGCACGTTTTATTGCTCCAATTTGGGGCAAACTTAAAAGAAAATTCACATGAATTGCGTAACGTTAGCTATCAGTCTCATCGACAACCCACGATTACTTTCTTCAAACGCGCATTTAAACATACTCACCATCTTTATCAAAACATCTGCATTTTCCTTCAGGACTAAGAATTCCAAGACGTGAGAACTGAAGCGATATGTATGGATGCAGACAGAGATTTGAACCCCCTACTATGGCAGCATCACATAGTCCATCTCGGATAGCTCTATAACCATGCTCAATTGCATACAAGCTAGCAGAACAGGCTGTATCCACTGTGTAACTGGGACCTGCAATATATCACGTGTTATGCTCGAATTATCTCAGTACGGTTACCATTTCTTCAAGCTACTACGAGTATTAAGAATTAAAATGTAAAACATATTTTTAAAACTGGAATGGTTGAAAATACAATCATAAACAATTTATTCTCTTGCTATAAGTCAGGCCTGCACAAACGGCGCTCATTGAGCGAGGCCGCTCCTTCGGAGCGGGAGAGTCGTCTAACAGATCGCCGGAAAAGTACGTCGGAATGACATAGGCCTGCCAAATGTAGAGGATAGTCCACGCAGCTATCTGGTGTAGTGTGTATTATCAGTAGCTATTTCATTTTGCCTATCTACGCCTACATAACGGAGTCATCTAAAAGACAGAAAAGTGATTATCAGGCAAATTCTTTCAATATTGCAAGGGAAAATGCTCATTTTTTCACAGCAGCTTCTTGTCAATACGTATCTGCCACTAAAGTTTGAAAGAAAGAGGAAAACATAATATAATGCGTCATTACTAGTCCACACATAGAGACACGATGGTTTTGTTGGTGAAGATCGCAATAAAAAGGTTCAGGAGTTGAAAGTTGCGTTATTACATGAGGTAGGGTACGTTAGGATTTATTAATCTTCAACAATTTAAATATCTCTCTTCAGGGAAAAGGCCAGCTCATTGTTGATATGTTGAATAAATTACGGGATTTCAGTCATAAACATACAATTTTCGTAAGTCAGTTTCGGGAAGGTAATATGGCTCACTTTCGAACGACAGAAACTGCTCGTGATGAAGTCATGTTAAACGATTATGTGCAAATATTAATAGAAATTCAAAATGGATTTAATTCTAGATTCCAAGATCTTGTCTTAATTGGAAAGAAGTTTAAAGTTATAATAAATTCCTTGAACACCAGTTGAAACAGTGTCATACGATTTACAGCTTGAACTTATTGGCCTTCAATGTGGCCTAAGGGCTAAAGATGATTTGAATAATACTACTAGTCTGGTTGAGTTTTACAAGATTAAACCTCAGCAACAATATCCACGACTACACAAGCTGGTTGTGAAAATGATTGCTATGTTTGGTTCAACATTTATATTTGTGAGCAATTGTTTTCTATTATCAACTTTCATAAAGGCAGACATGGAACATCTGTAACTGATGTTTTATTACGATCAGTACTATTCCTTCCAGCTGCCAACAGCATAAAACCCCGTTTTGATATACTGATAAATAAAAATATGACAAAATGATTGTATATTTAAGTACCTATAGAGTTTCTATTATTTCTGTAAAATAAGTGTTTCTTTATTAATTAATAATAGTCCAAGATAGTTTTGCAAACACTGAACGGGAATTCATTTCATGAACACTCGTACTAGTACTTTTGTGTATATTTTGTACAAGATCATCCCTTCTTCCAGTCCACCCTTACACAGAGCGCAGCTAATATCTGCATTCCGCTCTCGAGCTGTGAGCCGACTCGGAGAGCGCAAACCTTGTGCAGGCCTGCTATAAGTGATTGTAGATTTCAATAAAAATAAGTAATAACAAATTTAACCATATAGAATAGAAACTACAACAACTAAAATTGCTAAAGAATTTGTTATGACCTACCATTGATGCCAAGCCAATAGGAAATGCGATTGGGAAACATGGCTCTGTTGCAGCCCGTGATAGCAAAGACGTTGTTCTCTTGTTTATTCTCTAGAAGCCAAGTCCTCTCTGACTCACTGAATGATGTACCAAAGATCACTCCAACCCTTTTCCCTTCGAGAAGACGAGGATTGATACCTTAAGAAAACAATAAAAAGGTATACAGATTAAATTATACATTTTTTTTAATTCCGTACTTGTGCACTAGGTGTAACTATCAAACTATTATTGTAAAAATATTTCTAAAACATGAATTGTTTTTGTCAAGACAACGCATGAGAACTATTAAAATAAACATGTAATATTCCACTTGGGGAGTCAGTTAATCGTGAGGAATTCAAACATCGTTCTCTAGAATATATATTTTAAAAATTCATTTAGTTTCGTAAACAAAATGTTACAAGTGTAATAAGTATTGTAAAATTATAGGACATAGAAAATAACACTAAATGCATTACTGTTACTGGTTTTTATTGATACGATATTAAAAAACAGAACTTTATCACATATATTTTTAGTGAATTATTTTACGACACTTTACCAACTGCTTTGGTTATTTAGCATCTGAATGATATAAGGGTAATAATGCCGGTGAAATGAGTCTAGGTGCCAGCGTCGGAAGTTGCCCAGCATTTGCTCTTAATGGCTTGAGGGAAAACCCAGCAGAAAACCTCAACCAGGTAACTTATCCCAACCAGAATTTGAACCCGGACCCGTCAACCGTTACTCCACAGCAGTTGATTGACATACAGTATTTTCAAAACTAATTTAGTGTACAGATTGATTTTATTTAATTTTGTACCTGAAACTTCTTTTCATAAGTTGGCTGCATTGGCATATCAGCACTGAGATAATCCTAAATATATA
Source organism: Periplaneta americana (assembly GCF_040183065.1). NCBI lineage: Eukaryota > Metazoa > Arthropoda > Insecta > Blattodea > Blattidae > Periplaneta > Periplaneta americana. Next base: position 115,878,375 of record NC_091119.1, read on the forward strand.
ACTAGTGTCACTTGCAATGTATAAATGAATAAATCAGCCTTCTATGTTCCGTTAAAGACTAAGACCTCCTAAGAGTAGGGGTGCATCAATGATTAGAATACAATATTTCAAGTATTTTTATGTGGCCTATATTTATATTTAAATCCGTTTTCTGAAAGCTAACATTTTCTTTGTATATTTTTCCTATATTCCTTGAAATTACTTCCGGAAAAGTTCTGAAGTTTTATCATTAATTGTTTATAACAATAATTACACTGTACATAAAAAATTACAAATGCCTTAAGATTCAAAATTTTCCGCCAAAAATAATGTATTAAAATAATAAAAACAATAAACATTTTTTTCAAGGTTAAATATTTTGCTAGGTTAAATAGTAATATGCATAAAAATCAAATTGCATGTGATTGTTATTTCATCAGATGAGTCATACATCTGGCGTTTGTAACATGAGCGAATTGTCACAATAGGGTTTCTTATGTCACCATTTATCTATCGCTTACATTAATTATGCCATGGATTATCTATAGGGTAAAACTGTAGCTCGTTGTGACGAACTTTTTCTTTTATTTTTCTTTTAAAATAACCATATTTCATGGGCTTTCAAAAATGGAAGTTACTAAAAAATGGCGGAAAATACAGTTTAAATTTAAATCAAATTAAAAAAAATTGCTAATATGCATAACTTCTAGGGGGAAAAAAAAGTAACTTACTTTTCACAAACGTCGCTTTTCTACCTATCTAGTTACCTACTTACCAAAAAAGGTATATGCAAGGCATATCAAAAGCCTAACAAACCAAACCTACCCTGTTATTGATCCTCGATTTCAGAAAACTCACTTATTCCATAGATTCATAACTTGCGGAACAACTGGATAATACGCGCGGTACAGCAACGTCGGCTATGCTGGCCACTAGTCACCGGGTCGTACCGAGCCGTGTGAAACAAAAGACAATCGAAATGGTGGTAGTAAAATTCGCGACTATATTCTTAAATAACTGACTCCACTAATCAAATCAAAGGTTTACGGAGTATAACGGCGGTGTTTTGAATACACTGAAAGAAAATGCAAATGTAGTAAGATCTTATAGTAGGTTAACACATCGAAATAAAGGGAAAAAAGGTGTGGTTCACGGAGTATTATTCAAATGAACGAAAATAAATTTGCGGTTGATCTTTGTCACGTAATCCACTCGCAATATTTACGCAAATACAAGTCGGGGGAGATTAAAACATAGATAAACATAAGATTTTAAGTGAGGCTCGCGACAGGAGCAGTTTGGCTATGAGATGATAACTGCGCATGCGTGGAATTGGTTAATAAAACTCTAAACTAATCAAGCCTAACCTTCGTATATCCAAGATGTGTAGCCGGAGCAAGAAAGAGAACTTCTTGATTTGATCTGGAATTTGCACGCGAAAATAAATCCAGGTAAGGATCACGCTGACACTGCATGAGAGGTGCGCGCATACGCCACAGCCAAACTGTTCCTGTCGCGAGCCCCTCCTATGATTTTTTGTTAATAATAAGAATAACAGTATCTACTGCTAACGTCATTATATTTGAAAATATTGATAAGGAACAACATCATTCTAATGAGAAAATATTTCAAAACAATTATAAAGAACAACATAATCATAACGAGAGTATATTTCGAAATATTAATGAGCCTTATCCCTGTACGTGTGTCTCATTTAGACTAATACACAGTTTGTATCTGCTCATCAAACCCTACCTAACCTTGTCGCTAACAGTGGTGCTGTCAGTAATGTTCAGAACGAAGGAGGTAGAGAGAGGGAAAAAAAAAAAACAAATTTCTCCTTATAACCACTGTTATAACGAGCGTGAATGTGCGGTATGAAGAGAACGGTAATTTGCGTGTGTATATATATATATATATATATATATATATATATATATATATAAAGTTGTTTTTTTTTTCTAATGACAGGTACTTGACTGTTCGTCATTCACCCATATGAAGCCAGTTGTGTACACCAATTTACCGACAGACTCGTTTCAGAGTGCGCCATAGGAGGCTGGTCTACGCTATACCCGCGTTGAGATGGGATGATGATGATGATGATGATGATGATGATGATGATGATGATGATGATGATGATGATGATGATGGAAAAAAATTAAATTATGGTTTTTATTTAACGAGGCTCGCAACTGCCGAGGTTAATCAGCGCCGCCGGTGTGCTGGAATTTGAATGATGGACATCTGTTGGGATGACACAGGTGAACCGAGATCCCGGAGAAAAGTCCTGTATTACCTGGCCCACAGACTTGCCCAACACAAGTTATAAATCGGGAGTATGGCGGGGATCCAATCCGAGTCCAGCGCTCTAGTCACTGGACGATGTCTCGGCACCTCATCAGTTGAATTCTGCTAGATTTTTTTTCTATCGATTATTTTCAATTGACGGCTTAAAATATCTTATATAGGCGGATGCGTTGAATATCTAAATCCAATTGGTAGCCTGAGTGACATTCGTGAATCTGATTCAGACAGGTGGGTCATCCTGTCTCAGCCCCTTGATAGAGCCAGGTCCCATGCGCAAAGGAGTATCCTGATAACCATGAGGGCTCGGAGCCCCAATTCCTTCCTATATCAGCACCGGAAACCCGTACTATCTCCCAAGACTTCATTTTACCTTACTTTTACCATTGTAGATGATAGATGAATTCAGGGGAAGAAGAAGAGTGTTTGTAGACTGACAAAGGGGAAAGGGAATACGCCAAGAAAAACCCTCTGCAAAGTCTTCTTTGCCCACCACAAATTCAACCACGATCCGGCCGGAGATCAAACCCGGACCGCTTGGATGGAAGACCAACCCGCTAGCGTTGAGCCACAGACGCGGCTACACGCATTATATAGACCGATCTAGTTACTCCATCATCCAATAAATATTTAAAGCAAAATGACTTTGAAAATTAGGCGAAATTATTGGAGTCCGGTAGCTTTCGCGACTGATGGTCAAATGCGAAATTACATAGGCGGCCATCTGTCATCATGAAGTTACTGACCTGCATCCACAATGGCTTCGTAAGTCCTTTCTAATAGCATGCGACACAGTGGGTCCATGACGTGTGCCTGATTGTAATGTATCCCGAAGAACGAAGCATCAAACTTGGCCACATCCAACAGCTTGCCAGTGCGACAGGGAATACCTAGGTGTTCTGTAAAAGTAAATATACAAACATTATTTACTTTACATGTAGAGGTTAGTTGACTGTGGAGTATGCAAAGCGTCAATACGACGTGAGACCATGTAGGTCGTCGTTGCCAATGTGATGTCCAATTTGATACCATGATCCAAAAATGTGCCCATCTGGATTAACGACCTGGGGTAAACCTTGCAAAGTGCATGAAAATTACAGCTAGATGTATAGCGGAACTAATGTTTTATTTGCAAGTGCTTTCAACGTATAGTCTAATAGAGATTAGAGCAGATAGTGGCAACAATATGTAACTGATTATGGCGATCAGAATACCGCTAATAATTAAGAACATGATGATGATGATGATGATGATGAGGAGGAGGAGGAGGAGGAGGAGGAGGAGGAAATATGAGTGAGAAAGAAAGGACAGTTGATGGGTGCCTATTATTTGGTTATTTTCATGCACGTCTTGAACTTAGCTTCGGAATTTTAAGATGATACAATGGCCCTAAGAGAGCAATGTTCAAATGATAATAACGAGAAAACCCAAAGCCTTTAACATAAAAGCGTTTCGAATAGAATACATAGAAATATTTAATAGGCTGTAAAATAAAAAAAAATGTGCTAAATGTTTTTGATACATTTATACAATTACTGACTATATATTGATATACAGTATTTATACAATTACTGACTTAATACATATTTGGATATTTTATATCAGTTTTACTATATTTATCGAAACGAGTTACAATTTACTGATCATGAAATTTCAATCAATCAATCAATCAATCAATCAATCATGTTTATTTGTCAGAATTACAATTACGTAATTATAGACAATAATCATTAGAAAAAATCAGATTAAAATTCCAAGTTTATATAGCTGTCAAAAAATTCATTATTACGATAAAAAGGATTATCTAAAAGTCACTTTTAAGACAACTTTAAATCTAAATAAGCCAACTGAGTGGGCATTCTTAGGCAATCTGTTAAACATAGCTAAAGAAATAACATTGAACCATTTCTTGGTCTTTGTCAACTTAACAGTACGTGTAACAATATAATGATTATTCCTGGTAAAATACTTGTGAAGCTGGGATTGAGAAGCATGACTATTTAAATTATTCTTAGTACGGACTAAACAGTCGTAAATATATTAATTATTACAGTAAGAATATTAGCTTTACGAAATAAAGGTCGATATGAGCATTAAAAGATGAATTAGTAATAATACGCAATGTTTTATGCAATATTAGAACACTATTAATATTAGCACCGTTATCCCTCAAACGAATACCTACCATAATGAATACACTATGGAAAAATGCATAATAGGCTTGTTTCAAATATACTAGATACAAGAGCTTTTAATTTACACAAGAGATAAAGTACACGGGATAATCTTTTGCACACAAACACAATGTCATCCGTCCAAGTAAGCTTTGAATCTAATGTAATGCCAAGAAGTTTAACTTCTGAAACCATTTCATCGGGAACATGATTTAATGAAAGTAGTATCCGTTGAGTTTCAGATCTATTAAGTTTCAATCTATTAGCTTCAAACCAACCAGCAGCATCGCATAAATAGGAATCCATTAATAAAGACAATGATGTATGTCATACATAGTAGATAAAAGGAAGCGATATTAGCAAAAAGGACTTTGTCACAATTTATATTAAGAGATAGATTATTTATCATAATAAGGAACAGTAGAGGACTCACAACAAATCCTTGAAGAACTCCAATATTAACATTAACAGCATTTAAAAACTCCCCATTAATGCATGTAATTTGAGTACCATTATTTAGATAAGATCTAATTAGGTCCAGTTCTTTGCCTCTGACTATTATGCTTCTCAAAACCTGTAACAACAGACTCCACTAAATAATTAAGTGCATCAAGGATGGATAATCCTGATCGAAAACCATATTGTGAATTGGAGAATAGACCAGGGGCGGCTCGTCCATAAGAGCTGCGGAGCTGCAGCACTCCCTGCTTTGACAGGAAAATAAAAATAATATTTATTTTAATTTGTAGAAGAATTGTTACAGCTTTTATTGGTAAATTGCTTCATATTTCATCTGGCCGGGAATATGTACTCGTACTATTATCTTATGCATAATCTTTTTGCGCGTCGACTGTATTGGACTTGACACTGCATTCAAAGTCGTCCTGGGATCTGCAGGTGTGTCTCTTGCATGGTCTGGGGGTAGAGAGGTGAAGGGAAGCAGAGGGAAACTGCCGCTGTTTAAAACCCATATCTCTCTCCAGTGGCTTGCAGAGCCAGGCCATAAGGGAAGATCTTTCCTCCCCTCCCACACCGCTATTGTAATACTGCGTCAAATGGATTCTCTATTCCCTCGAAACTTAATGACAAAATTTTTATTTTATTTTCACATACTTATTGTTGTAGAATCTTATCGAGTTAATATAACGAAATTAATATTCTCTTTCGCCTTATTATTACGTATATATCCAGCCTCCAGCAGAACCAAATATTTTCCTTAACTCAAAATGATTGCACGAGTAGAATCCTTTTGATATAGCACGTAAAATACGAGAGAGACTTCTTTTCCAGTTTTATAAAATTGTTGACCATCAGTATATCTGAGTGTTGCTTTGGTGTGACGTCTTAATACCGTAACTTAACCAGTGCAAATTTGCAAGCATGAGTGTGTGTGAATTACAGAATATTAATTTTATTTTTCTCAACTTTCCCTTGCGGAGAATATTGATGTAATGAAGTGAAATTAAAGGGTCGTCCGTTACCCGACTTAAATCTTACTTAAGCTTCATCCAGCCGAAATAGTGCATATATGTAAGGAAGTATAACAATGAAATTTACGCTAAGCATTTGTGGTTACGTGGATGTGAACAAAAAAAAAAAAATCTGTATTTTGATTTGCTTGCCTCCTCTTCGGTGGTAATGCTGCATACACTAGGAGTGGTGTGAGAGATTTAGGACATTTGCCCCTAAAAAGCAAAATGCACGAATCTTCGCAGTCACACCTGAAAAATGTTGTTTCATTGGCTATGTTACGCAACTCATACTGCTGTGCAATTAAGTGAAACGAACAGAACAAACATTCTCAAACATAATCAAGAAGTGAGAAAAAATCGTGAAATTATTTTAAAAAAAATATTGATTGTATCAAATTTTGTGGCCAATATGAACTTCCCCTTAGGGGACATGATGAAAAAACGATTCGAAGAACCCTGGTGTGTTTCGTGGGTTGCTACAGTTCGTGAGTAATCTAAACGAGCCTCTCAAAAATCATTTGGAACATGCCACTGTTTAAGTTTATTCTAAGACAATTCAGAAAGAACTGGTAGATTGTAAGTTGAGTGTCTGCCGATCTGAAATTCAGACTGAAATCGATGGTATTAGTTTTTCTTAGGGATTAGCAAATGGTCCCACAGACATCTCCCAACTAAGTCAGGAAGTTTTGGTTTTTCGATATGTATTGCATTTATTTTTGTCCTATACTTATTAGTAATGGTATCAAGAAGTGAAATTTGTATGTACCGAAATCTACTGCAGCTCTCCCAATCCACAAGTTACGAGCCGCCACTGGAATAGACTATTAGATTCAAAATACCGAGTCAACTGCTTTTTAATGATGACTTCAATTATTTTATAAAACACAGGAACTATTGATATAGGTCTATAATTTTCCATTTTAGAGGGATCACTTTTTTAAAATCAGAAATAGTTTCAGTTATCTTTAAGGATTCAGAGAAAACACCAATTGATAAGCACCCATTAGTGCAAGTTAATGGTTCGACGATGGAATAAATAAGAGACTTAATAAAATCACTATTAATATCATACAAATCTTTACATTTAGAATTTTTTTAGATCAAAAACTATTTTTATAACTTCTTGAGTAAAAAATTGCCATTGAAAATCTGTTTCAATTATGAATCCAGTATTAGAAAGATAATCCATAGAAGTGGCATCACAGCGATTAACCATTTCTTAAATATGTTTAGCAGAATTTATGAAAAAGTTATTAAAGTCATCAATATTGAATCTATAATCGCAAATGCGATTAAAATGATTACATTCTGTATTTATATCATACCAAGCCGCTTTGCATTTGTTCGAAGATGAATTGATATAAGATTAATTAAATTTACATTTCGCCACTTTTAGGGCCAATGCATACTCCGTTTTAGCTGCAGTATATAAAGCTTTGACATCAGTAATATTAACTTTATAACAAGTTGCCCACTCAAGATAACTATAGATTTTCGATAAACGATCTTTTAAAATACTTAAATCCTTGGTAGGTATACCAACCCAACTTTTGTTTACGGGTTTTGTTTGTATTAATACTATTCTCATTAACATGTGTAACAGGGAAAAAGTAGTTGAATCAATATAAAAATACAGCAAAGAAAGTGTCAAAATTGCACGCAGTATTAAAATTAAATATACTATTCTAATCAATAGAATATAAATAGTCCATAAAAATAGCGTGTTGTTACTACTAAATTTACATACGATACTTGTAGGTAATTTAGTATTGGACATAGAATACAAAATACAATTTTGGTGGACAAACCATTGTGATCAGAAAAAGGAACATTAAAAATAATAGAACTTATTAAAGGTATAGATATATTGGTAACAATGTTATCAAGAGAAGATTTCCCCTTAGTAGGGTTGGTATTTGTGCAGTAACAATTAGCAGCTCTGAAAATGTTTAAAAATTGTAATGTAAAATCCGCATTGATATTAACATCTATATTAAAATCACCGCATAATACATAAGACAAATTAACAAAACTCAAAAATATAAACATCTTCTCCAATAATTGTAAAAACAAAAGTTTGTCGCCTTTAGGGGAGCGATATATAGATAATATAATAGTTTTAAAACTAGATAACAACACAGCAGCAACCTCAAAATGTTCGTAACAAAACGGGTCAACATCAATAGTTCTATAGTCAATGTTCATGTCAAGAAAAATGCAACATCACCATGTAACTTGATTTCCTTACAGAATCTAGTAACAGAAGTGCAACCATGTAATTAGATAAAATCAAACATAAAGATTACACCAGTGTTCCGTAAAACAAATAGCTAAGAATTTATTTTCATGTAATATAATTTCCAGTTCAGCAATTTGATTATATACTGGGTGTTCATTTCAAAGGGTGTCATGACGTCACTGTTGATGAGTCAGCGATTTGAAGCGAGTTTCAGCTTTTATGTCAGAGAAGTTGCCTATTAATCAAGGCGTTCAATCTGAACTTGAGAACGTTTACGGTATAACTTGAACGTCGTAGCAACAGATGGCGGTCTGTACGGTCTGTGTGTTACCATAACCTCTTTCGAACTGTTTTGCGAGGCCAAGTCGTACGCAGGATATTTGTTATCATCGTTTGCGTACGGCAACATTCCACAACACAAATCAAATGCTCCGTGTCCATGTTGACCGTCGAAAGTAATGTCAACAAATACGTAAGTAATCGTCTTAACCCTCTCCCCATATCTCGACAGTAAGAAAAAACTCACCTCAGTACATGTTTCGAAGCAGTTCACACTCCACCCACTACCGGCGTCACCGTACGTATCGGTAAGTACTCTTCAGAATGAACGCCGTACTTGCTAGGCAACTTCTCTGGCACATAGGTAATACACCTCTGCGGAAGTGTAGGAAGATTGAATTCTCTAGGCTCATAGACTAGCCACATGACGGCATACAGCGAACCATGACACACTTTGAACTAAACACCCAGTATAGATTGAATATTTAGGCACAGTAAACTTATCACCATACGAGCCACATCCAAAACAGTAGAGATTTTGTGTGGAACGTGAAAAAACGCCTAACACAGGCACTGGCAGGCCATATACTGGGATCCAATGCTGCACATAGATATTCTTCAAATATATTCAATTTAAAATAACATAATTCTGGAGTCTACTCAAACTTTTTACCAGACTCTTCTGGTAATTTAGGCTTTAGAAATTCTAAAACATTCTTTAATTTAGTATCAGGGGCAAGTCTGTAAACATGAAGTGAGATAAGCTTAGGAACACCAACTATTGAAACAACACCAGAAACATTAGAAGTCATGTTACCAACTATCGCAGTACGCTTTTGTGTAGGCTATGTTTGCGACGCACCACATCAGTCCATAACTCTTTATGAACAGTTCCCGTTCTTTCATCGTTATTATTCTTATTAACTATATTCACTTCTTTTCCGCAATTTAAAGGCTGACTGGTTGAATTTATTCTAGGTTCCTCGATTTTATTATCACATTGCACTTGGTCCACAGCACTAGTTTTGTTAGGGTTACGTTTGATTTCATTACGTAACCTACCTGCAAAAACTCCGGATCTACTGACATATGAGCCGTTCAGAGCAGAAGTGGTGTAAGTAAAAAATGGGTAATGAGGGTTAAAGTAAACATTCTGTGAAATACAGCGCAAAGTATCAATTTATATTCAATTTATTTAAACTATTAGTAGTCAGTGGATAGCACGAAGGAAATACTAATTACTACTTTGCACTGTATTTTACAGAATTTTTACTTTAAACCTCGTTACCCAATTTTGACTTACACCACTTTTGCTCTGAACGGCTCATATGTTACTTGATTCGTTGTTGTGTTGGCTTGAGTTGATTTTTTTTTTTTTTTTTATCTTTCGTCTTCTGACAAGTTACATGATTAGCAGAATTTGCAATAGGCGAGTCGTTATCACTATGAGACGACTTAGCTGATCCATCAGTAGATGCAGAAATGTCACTAGACACATTCTCTTGTAGCACTTCTAGATATTTGAAGCGTCGGCAGGACCAACGTTGTAAGTTACAAAATTTTCATTCGGCGTGTTTCCGTGTAATAATGTTGTATGTCATGTTACTTTGCTATACTCCTTGGCTTGCAACTGTCCATCAATACAGTACATGAAATATGTCCACTGAAAAGTTTGCTACCCTCATAAGAACAACGTTGTACGCGTACACATTTTTGCAGCTCCTGTAAATTTTACCAAATGTAACTTATAACGTTGTTCTAGCCGACGCTTCATTTCATAAACAAAGTCACCTCATCAACTGAAATATTGACTTTTTCTTTTAGTTCGTTAATAACACAATTCTTTTGATTCAGTAGAAATTTAATGACACGAAGTTCAATACTACCTTCGTTATAGCACAATTCGTCGTTGTTCCTGCAATAGGTCCTATGCGACATATTTATCAATTTTCAGAATTTTGCTCTATTAAATAACTTAAATAATGATACAGCCAATAATAAAATCTCCTATATGTAATTCTATTTCTTTCTTTCGAAAATTTAAGAATTCACAATCTCCTATGTACCGGGACATCATTTTATTTTTACTAACATTTCTAATATTAGCCTGGCTACACGTTTGGATTAACGGTTGAGAACAGGAACCATGTTTGCTACCCCCTTCCACGACCGGAGTTTGATGTTACTGACGTAAAATACAAACAAAATACTATACTAGCTATAGGAGGGAAGAAAAGTAGTTCATCCATTTACGAAAACTAAGAAATATCACGATTTTGAGTTTGATAATTTTTATTAGGTTTTTTGTTTACTCAAAATACAGTACAGTATTAACAATAAGTGTTTTTACTCACGAACTGAGCTATCCATGCGGAAGTATTCATTATGCAATGTATAATAGGCCTATACTGTCTACAGCACATTCCCGTACAATATAAAGAGTGAATTTAAATTTAAAAATAATCATAATATGGATATTTAAACACATTTTTGAAAATGGTAGCCGTTCATTTCGATAGAGGCTTCAGTTCTTTTATGCATATTATCGCACTGTAGACTATTGTACCAAATTCCAATTTCCAGTTTCGTCCTTCGTACCAGTAATTCATGTTGAAATAATTCCGTACCTACTTTATAAAAGTGTCTTACGTACTGTAAATTGAATCTTCACTTCTGCCCGATCCGAAAAGATAAAATTACTCAGACATGCTATCTACTGTCCGTCCAAGTGGTTTTGTCGCAGGATCGTAGAAAGGGGTGAAATCACGTGACAGTTAATTACTTAACGAAGCCTTTTTATTCAAGTTATTTTATACAGTTGTACAATATTACGTAAAAGTCCAATTCCTAACAGAAATTAATGTTTTCAGAAAAGGGCTAAGACAGCCCAACCACTAGTCTTTACAGAGGGGAGAGCAGAAGCAAGTGGGGGAAACCGGGATGTGGCGTAAGCAAACGGACGTACAGTATCTGAGTGAAAATATGATTCAATATTGAAAGCTCTTTCTTCACTGGAAAACGCGGCCATATTTCTGGAACGTACTATACTCACTAACTCAATACTGTTTACTAGACCGTAAGGTGACTTTGCATATGCGGCCTAGGTTCTGTGTGGAGGACGCTTGAACTTCATTAGTAGAAGGAATGGGAGTGAAGTACATTAAAAAATCAGGTACAATAAAAAATGAAGTAAAATAATATGATGTCCCTATACAACTACCATAGAATGAATAAATGTGTTTTTTCTTCCTACTAAAAAATTTTATATTTTGCACATAGGAGTTATTGCAGGAACAATGAGAACATACCATCCGATGCTTCATAAATGTCGTTATCATTGTAGTCATTTTTGTTATTATCACTTTCACAACATCGTATAGTAGACTCGTCAATAAACTTAACTCCATTAATTATGATATAATATATTATTGTTTTATTTGATGTTCAGTCTAATTGACATATCACAATTTAAAAAAATTAATGACATTTACATATGTAAATGATCATTGGTATTATGAAACTTAAGCAAACGTTTTCGCCCTTCGGGCATCATCAGGCATTTTTTTTATACAATATCTTGTACATTTTATGTCTTGTTGTGGAATCTGTACAAACTAATTAAAACACAACTTATAATATAATGTTGAACCAACTATTTGAGATGAACTTGTGATGATTAACCATCTAAAATATAAAATACAGGTATAAAATTTAATACATAAATAAAATTGTAGCTGACCTGTCTGTCTTATATTTAAATTATGACATGTGAAATTGCAAACATGATAAAACTATTTGGTTCCTCTTTAAACTTCATAATAGCTTCCATTAGTTGAATATTTGTTGCGAGTCTTGGTCTCTGGTACATCACTCGTTTCTAGTGAAGTATTATTCAAGAACGCGTGTGCAGCACTGGGTTATCATGACGACAATTTCACTGAATCAATTTTGTGGGATTGGGTTTTATATTAAATTATGGCTGACCAAGACTCGCAAGAAATATTCAACTAATGGAAGCTATTACGAAGTTTAAAGAGGAACCAAATAGTTTATCATGTTTGCAATTTCTTATGTCATAATTTAAATATAAGACAGAGAGGTCAGCTACAATTTTATTTATATATTAAATTTTATACCTGTATTTCATATTTTAGATCGTTAATCATCACAAGTTTATCTCAAATAGTTGGTTCAACATTATATTATAAGTTATATTTTAATTAGTTTGCACAGATTCCACAACAAGACATACAATGTACAATATATCGTATAAAAATGGCTGATGATGCCCGAAGGGCGAAAACGTTTGCTTAAGTTTCATAATACCAATGATCATTTACATATGTAAATGTCATTAATTTTTTTAAATTGTGATATGTCAATTAGACTGAACATCAAATAAAACAATATTATATTATATCATATTGTATTGACTATCTGAATATCTTTCATCATGCTTTCCATTAATTAGTTTTGCACAACTAGGATGATAACTATTAATACATTGCACACAGTTTACACCATTAGCTAATTTTGACTTACAACGCATACAACATCGTGTAGAAACAGATCCGTTTTCAGACATTGAGGTTAAGACACGATACACGGACGGAGCAAGTACGGCACGTCCAGTCGCCACTGGAGACAGCTACCAACTTCTAGAGATGGCCGATATTTCACAAACCGATATTTTGTCACAGATAAACCTGTGACTGATGACGCGAAAAATCTGTGACAAAATATCGCTATCGAAATCTGCTCCGTATTCAGTACTCTGTGACTGATATTTTCTCCTCCACGTCGTGGGTTTGCGCATGCGCATGATACAATAACAGCAATCAGGCGGTAATATTTGATTATTTTTTCGTGATATTTTGTTCAATATTATTTTTTGCAAAGTGATGTTTTGTTGCAAAGTTATTAGCGGCATTATAATAATATAATCATGAATCTGACATTTTGTTTTCATAGTTAGTCTGTATATATGTTTTATAAATATTTTATGTATTCCCCTAGATCTTTACATTTTCATATAACTGTGAATTTATATTAACTTAAATAGATTTTCCACTTAATTTTTACGCAGTAACAATATTTTTTCAGTTATACTTTTAATTACAAACAGAATAGTTAAATGAGCCTACAACATTATTTTAATAACTTTACCTGTACTTCTCTCATTTATGTTTGATCCAGTTTTAATGTATAGCTCTAACACGAACAGTGCATGGTAGTATTATTTAAAATAATTAAGCTTAAAATAAAATTATTTGTAATAAGTTCATTATGTTTATGGTTATTAGCTCTTGGGAAATCGCACAGTGCTTCCCACATTCTAATATATACTAGACTGTGGTGCTTCCTAACATTGGTACTCGTGTGGGGTGTTATTTAACCCCACTTAATAGACGTAATCAATGTTCTAAACTTGATATTTAGTGATATTTGTCTAGGTATTGTTAAAATCATCAACTTGCAAGTAATTTTCAACTTTTAAATATAATAATATGGGGTAGTTAGTAAAAATTGGCAATTTTATAAATTCCAAAAAGATCTGACATCTAGCAGACACTGCTCCATCATATCGTTCTCATTGCTCTTGCACACTTTTAAAATAGGCCTACACTTACACTTAAACGGGATACATAATTAATTACATTTGAAAATAAGGGGTATCAAATATAAATCATGTTAATTCACTCTGTGTCACTGAACGTTATGCTCTTTGGAACTTCGAAGCATTTCTCACAAGCAGACAACAGTACCTACAGTATTAAAACCGAACGAGGCAAAACTGTCTAATATGGTGGGCAACTTATTTGGATAAACCAAACTTGAGGTAGTTTTCTTCGTATTCCTCTTATACACCTTGCATATACGAATCTATGACAGGTCAGGTTTTGTTAGTTTAAACATTTATTATGCCTAGATTACGATCAACGACTAAACTAGCATTAAGATAGTTCCCTTCGTACTCCGCGTATACACCTTGCATATACGAATCTGTGACAAGTTAGGTTTGGTTAGTTTAGCCTTTGTCATGCCTTGCATATATGATCAACTACATCTCCACAAAAAATCAAATTCAAATATTTTCACTTCCGAAATCACCGAAACTACCTCAGCGCTAGTTTAACCCGATCAACTGCATCTCCACAAAAAAAAAAATTCCTTATAAATGCAACGATTTTCACGTCCGAAATCGCCGAAACTACTTCAGCGCTATTTCATCATCTTATTATAAATGATGTAGTGATTACACGATTTAAATAATAACGCCATTGGTTACCAGTACTTTATCTTGTGTAAAATCCTGTCTGAACAACTGTTTTGTTTTGTAATTACTTTCCAATGTTTTTTCCGAATACTTATGTTTCGTTAATTTTTATTCTATGACTCAATATTATAATGTTAATGCACGACTTAAAATAATTTATCCATTATATTATATAAAATAAAAAGGATCAATTTTTAAACGATTAGGATAATCACATAACCTCAACTTCTCCATACCCAACTACATTTAAACATTATCAACTGATTCAATATCTATAATATAACCTCTTGGTACATGAGGTTAACTTTTGACATGTTACTGTTCAGTTAGGTAAGTATTTATGTGTTAATGGTACAAGTACATAATTTATTTGTTGGATTTCCCCATATAAATCACTGATGTGTGGCGTATATAGAGAAATCGTATGCACATTTTATTGCTCTTCAATATTTTCTGTTAATTTTTATCGGTGTGACAAAATATCGGTGTAATTCATGCATATTGTGCTTACATATTGATATAAAATATCGGTGGGTAATTCCATGCAAAACAGTATGACGAAAAACATTCATATCTCCAAATTTGTTATTCAACTCTTTATGTCGTATATATTAATCATGTACAAAATTATGTTTGCGACAGTTACCGTTTAAATGTAATGGGCATTTAAAATATTTTTATTTGACCGCACAGCTCTATTTTAAATTTGTTTTCTAACCATAAGAATAATTACAAAAAAAAATTTAAAGATATCGTCAGATAGCTTACAAAATAGGTTATTAAGATACTATAATTCAGTGTAGCTCTGAAAATTGTGTTTAAAGAAATTCAAAAACATATTTTAAAAAACGCCATTGCATAAAATCGAATATTTCAATCCACATGAAAAAAATAAACGACAATTTACTGAGCATTTTCATTAGGCTGTCAAATTTTCATAATGGGATCTTCAAAAATAAGGAAGTTATAAATTAAAACAACTTGCCGTGTAAAGGGTGATCTATGCCGCTGCACCATGCGCCATCACTGCTGCTGGTCACTGCGAGAAGCGTTTCCGCGTTGACGACCGGTGCGCGTCACACGTCTGATTTCAACTAGTTTCGGTACTTCTGATGAAGCAGAATAGGGTTTTATTGCTAACTGTGAAACCACACAGTGAACACTTCTTGTTCCGGGAACAGTCTTGAGGCCGGCACATCTTTGAGGATTTAGATTTTTTAACTACTTCTTCATGTTTTTCAATGAATGTGAATGACACAATAATTCCCTGTATATTGCATTTTGACCAATCATACAGTCCTTTAGGAGTTGAAATTAGAGTTCCTGGCTTTTCAGCGAGTCGCTTGATTGTACCCTTTACACTGTCACTGGGCCCTTTACCGTGACTATTTCCAAAGAAATGCCACTCCGCAGGTATTTGAAAATCGTGTTCATGAATGAGTAGATTAACGGAGTTTTTTCGTTCTTGTATTCGCTAGCTTCGCCATCACTGAAATCATATATTTTAGATATTTCGGCATGTATTTGTTTCAGATGTTCTATCATTTTCCTTCAAAAAACATGAACTGTTCCACTATCGTGAACTAAGCATTCTGAAATTACTAAAAAACAAAGGTTCTCTAAATTACCACCAACTGAATTCCTGTAATATACTGTGAATGGGTGTATTGTTGCTTGAGAAGTACACCAGTGATGTCCTTGTGTAGCATCCTGAATAATGAAACTGTAATTCTCTGAAAAATCACCAATGATAATGAACTCACAGGGCTTTATTTCATTTTTCAGCTACTTTAAATAATGTGCTTGGGACTTTCCAATGAAGTTGTGTACAGTATCTTGAATTTTTTAAGCCAACCAATGAAGTTATTAATGAAATTTACACAGTCACATTTCACTAAAATCATATTGGCCCTGTCAGTTGTCCATTCCTTGTACCAAATTTCTCTGTAACAATGACGTCATTATTTCTGATAGATTTCTGATAGATACATTTATAGTTCCTTACGTTCAGAAGCATATGCTTCTTCACTTGTTGAATTTCCCGCCATGTTTGTAAACATTCTTCTTCGCTTGTTCATTTGTCGATCTTACTTTCAGTCCCAGCAACTTCACTAATTATTTCAATTTTTTAAATCTTATGGCAAAAGCGTTCTCAAATAGCACCTACCACTAAATGCGGGACCTTTTTACACATGCTACTTGTCACTTTTCTTTTACAGACTTGTGACGAATGGTTTTAAAGTCCGAAAGTGTTGCAACACCACAGATGACTCCAACTTTTCGTCTTTAATTTAGGCATATTGAACACTTACAACTTACAATGACAGAACAGATCAAAATCGCCATCTAAACTGAAGGCAAGAAGTTACAATGACAGAACAGAACAAAATCACCCTCTAAACTGAAGGGAAAAAATTGCGCTGAGATTATAACAGGAAAAAAACAAACTTTCATGTAAAATCTATTAGCGTACAGTTGAGCGGATGTCGCAACATCTGGCATTTGTCATATCGATCGCTAAGCACGCGTGTGGGTGTCTGGTATGAGCGCGTGACGTAACACACTGCACGCGACTTTGATCCTTAATGGCAACATTTGCAATTCTAGTTTATTTAATATTTCCCAAAGTATTATAGATCCCATCGTAAAATTTTTGTAATAGATTAAGAAATTGTTTATCTCGTCGTAAAAATAGAGCATGGTAAAAAAATATTCGATTTTAAAATATTAACATTTCTTTATTTTACTGTAAGTTTTAATACATGCTCGAAGTAAAAATCCATAATAACTCAGAAGTAAGTTTAAATATATAGAGTCATCATTGTATTGGCACAATTTTTACGTTGATACAATGAAGCATGTCAATTTAATAATATTTTTAACAATAGTCTACATATCAACTCCCCGAATATTTCACCCTTCATTACTTTTCAAGCATTGGTGAGATGAAGTTCATATTAGGCCATTTAACTATTTATTATTATGACATTCATTTACTAGAATATTGAAAAAAAAATCCAGAACTTGACGTTAAAAATTTTAAAATTTTATATAGAATGACCCCGGTGTGACAAAATCATCGATAAAAGTCACAGATATTTAATTGCCACAGTCACAGTTGTCACAGATACTTGAAAATATCGTTTAAGCTCATCTCTACCAACTTCCATTGCGGCAGTGCTGCGCGTCTCTGTACCATTCTGACTTCCTGAGGCCAGGAAATCTCCCTAGACCAAGTCGCTACTCAGATTCAAATTCTTGTCACCTACTGTCTACACATTAGAAGCACTTTTAAATAAAACACTGAACTCGTATTGTCAATTTTGTGCACTCATAAATTGTTTGGTTTTCTTTAAGAGACATAACTCCAGTCTTCCTTATATGAAGTCGGCAGACTTAAAAGCGGAAGGAGGAGAAGAAAGTAGGGGATTGAGAAGGAGAAGGAAGAGAAGTGAACAAAATATGAAGAAATTATTTAGGAGAAGAATAAGTAAGAGCTCTGACAACAATCTGTATAGTGATGTGAAGGAATTTTGAAATTGCCAGTCAATGCCCCATTACCTGCTATCTTCTCATTTATATCTCAAATATTATTTTGAGTTTTCCCGTATTCTTTAAATCGTACAGAGCGTTCGCCTACGGGTGGGGCCTGGAAAGCGGCCTGCCTGCGGTGTCGCTTGCGGGAATCGTCTATCCGTAAGCTTCCACTTTCTATATTAATATCATGCACATGAGAATTTTTCTACTTAGTACTAACCTTGTTATAGGCGAAGTTGGAAGTGATGTACATCTGAATCCACACATTTCTGACATCTTTTAATAAAATTATCATTCGCATGAATAAGTTCGTCTTTGGTAATTTTCCTTTCTCTCTTGTTATATCCGCCTTCAATTCATCTATGCTGTGAAGAATATTCCTATAGACATTATTTTTTAGAGTTCCCCACAAATAAAAATCGCACACTGTAAGGTCGGTGGAACATCACTTTATATCGTTCATGGATTCATGGGCTGTTGCTGAATCCTGTTGGAAATACCCATTGATTTTCTCATCATCTGATAACATTTGGAAAAATGGAGCGAGTATTAGAGAGCGATATCTTTGTGCATTTACTGTATCCTGAAAGAAAATGAGCCCAATAATTCACTTCGCTGTAACAGCACACCAAACGCCAATGTTTTCGTCATGCGATGGAACCTCATGAATTAAATGGGATTCTCTGTACTCCAATACCTATTGTTCTGTGAAGCAATATGACCTCGTAAATGAAACCACGCCTCATCAGAAAAAATTATTAAATGAAGATCCACAATACCGTCCATAATACTTTGTAAAATCCAATTACAAAAACTGAACTCGTTTTTCATCGTCTCTATGCCGTAATTCATGCACGATACTCACTTTGTAGGGTTTTAATTTTAAAAGTTTAGCATCAGTAAAGTTTATGTTTTTGAAACACTAACTTCCTGTGAAACACGTCTTAGAGATTTATTAGGAGAGCGTGTAAATGATGCAGTGATTTCATCAATTTTTTCTCTCATCGTTTTCGCTTAGGAATTGTAGCATTTAGCGACCCTGTTGTCCTTAATTTGTTAACAAGACGTCTAACAGTTTCTCTACCGGGAACTGGAGCATTCGGTTATTTCACTTCTTCAAATTGTCTATGCACCTCTCTACATGACTCTGTTTTCACATATGCATCATACATAAAAACTCTTTGTTCAAGCGTGAATTTTGCGTTTTGCATTGTTCATAAATGTTACATTCAAGCTGAATATTTAAGCAACTGTGTCAAAAACTGCACTGTACGTAAAAATACTGCAATAGCGGACTCACACAGATAACTTAACGACCTTGATTGTCGAGCGTGTCTCAACAACTGCGTCGCGCACAAAGCGGCGTATCAGCACATGCCACTTTCCTGGCCTCATTCGTAGGCGAACACTCTGTATGTAATAATTATTATTAGGTACTAATATTACATAATTTATATTAGAAATTTGGAAGTCAAGTATTTCATAGTAGTTTCAAATTGTAATGAGTACGATTTTTCAGTCTGTCAAACTACAACTAAAACGAGAAAATGTTTAATAAATTAATAGACATGAGTGATAACTGAATGAGAAGTATATACAATATCCTCTAAATATAGCATATCACTTTTGCATTACATATAATGTACGTGAATATTCTAAATCCGCAGATATTTTTCAAACATTACATTTCCTATCAAAGTGTAAAATGGCTCCTTTACATTGTAAATTATCTTACAGGATTATAACACAAAGTATTGCCCTCAAAGCAAATGTGATAAACACAAAGATGCTATTATTTACATAAAAGATTAATGTTTTAGGTTCCAATGAACCATCATCAGATCAATAAATAGATCTAGAGAGAGAGAGAGAGAGAGAGAGAGAGAGAGAGTATTTTATGTTACAAACAAACAGTGATAATGTAGCCTATGTGAAGTAGAACGGAATACATGTTGGAAAGCAGAGGTACATAAAAATCACAAGTGAAAAGAGGGTTAAAATGAGTTAAAACATTGGCAATGAAATCTATATATAAGATAATAAGATTAAATTATTTAAAAATGGGATCTTGCAATTGGAGCAAGGGAGGCATTTAGCAGTGTCTTGAGACTTAGAGTCTTAAAATAACAAATACAATATGATTGTAAAATACATAACAAATTGTGGTATGAAGACTGAATATCAGTTCTAGTGTGTTGGCAGAGGTTGACATTAAAAAAAAAAAAAAGGAAGTGGATTTCCTGAATTAGATTCATAATAATGTGACAGCTGCAACGGGGTTCGAACACGCGTCCGTCAGGGCGAGCGGCAGACGAAACGCTGGTACGGGGAGCATCTGCATGCTGAAGGGCAGAGGGGGTGTATTACGTCAACGCGGCGAGGGGAGACTGCGCGCGCAACTGCTACGTGCGGAGTGAAGGGGGTCGGACCCTCCCGACTCTTCCAGAAGTCCGTCCGAAGTGGAGATATCCAGATAATTCGAGAGGACACCCGTAGAAATTTCTCGTAACTATGATTTTACTATAAAAGAAGAAACGCGAGCGAACTTGAGCGGTTTTCAGTTTATTCAGCTATTCAGTGAGTAAGCCAGAGCAAGCAAGCCAGCCATGTGTACCGGAGTTCGACTCGAGTGTGCGTCCGCAACTGTGTCAGCATCCGAAGGCCTGAGTTCGAGTGCAGTGGACCGCAGTTGGAGGGACCTGAGTTCGAGTGCAGTGAACTGTCTCTGAAGGTCTGTGGTTCGAGATACTGTGAACTCGAGTGACTGAGCTAGAAGAACTGTGAACTGAGAACTGACAGTTCTGATTTGTAAATAGTGCTTTGTAAATATTAGTTAAGATTAACAGTTCATTGTTGTTCGTAATAGTCCAAGTAAATTGTCATTGTCGTTTGTGGAGTGCAATAGCGAACGCTGTGTTGCTGTGCGGAGAGCAAATCCCATTGTTGACGAGAGAGGTGAATTGTAGAAAGGAATTATTGTTGCTTTAAATAAAAATTACATTGGTGTCAGAATCGGGACATTATCGACAAAATGGAGAACCAACAGCAGATCCTGGAAGCCATCAAGGAAATGAACAAACACATCAGTGAGGTGAAGAACGACATAAGTGACGTAAAAGCAAAAATGAAGAACGATATCAGTGAAGTAAAAGATAACATGAACGACATGAACAAGTACATTAGTGAGGTTAAGAACCACATAAGTGAAGTGAAAGGCGACATAAGCGGAGTGAAAGATGACGTCACTACGCAAATTGAAAGCGTTTCGGCCCACGTAGATGGAATTGTCGCCATCGTGAAAGACGAACTTAAGGCCGATTTGGATAAACTAAACCAGAATTTTACAACTATAAACCAGACAGTAGCCGAGTTGAGACAGGATGTAGACCATTTTGACGGAAAAATTCGCGCTCTCGAACGACGTCAAGAGGAAACGTGTGTGCTGATGGACCAACATGCTGTAAAAAACAAACACATCCTCGCGTTGGTGGATCGCCAGGCTAGAGAACATAAACAGATAGTTGCCGAGGAGGTTCGACGTGCCATGCAAGAAGCGGCCACAGAGTTGAGGACTCCATATAGTGGCCCTGGGGAACCATCACCTTCAGCCAGACATTACAACGTCAAGACGCCGAAGTTCGACGGAACGACGTCTTGGGCGATATTCCGTCGCCAGTTCGAGGCCATCGCAGAGCGCAATAGATGGACGCCAGCAGAGAAAACCACTCAGCTGCTGGCCGCGCTTCAGGGACAGGCGTCGGAGATTCTTCACAGCGTTCCAGAAGATGGGACAGCCGCTGAGATAATGGCGGCCTTGGAGGGACGTTATGGTGACCATCAACTTGCGGCAGCATTCAGGACCCAACTGAAAACGAGGGTCCAACAGTCAGGCGAGTCCCTGCAAGAATTCGCGATGGCGGTGGAACAACTTGCCCATAAGGCCCTCAGGGGCCTACCACCTAACTTCATCGCTGGAGAGGCGGCCTACACCTTCGGCAGCGGAGTTCGAGTCCCCGAAATCAGACAACAGCTACTCCTGGCAGAGCATCGTACCACCAACGCAGCTCTGGCGGCGGCCTTCAGGGTGGAGGCAGCAAAGTTGACGGCGAACGTCTCGACGTCGCACAGGATTAGGAGCGTCGCGGCGGTCGACGTCGAGGAGCCTGAACCGAAATCACCCGAGCGACGAAGACGAAGGGTGCCTACCTGCTGGTCCTGCGGCGAACCTGGACACCTGAGGAGGGACTGTGACCGATCTGGTCACAAACAGGAAAACTAAAAGGGGCCGATGCGATGAGGGGCACGTCGGCGCCATCATCACCATCCCCTCGGCTGATCTTGAAGACAGTTAACAGAAGATGCGACGATGGGCTGATTGCTGACGGATGGATAAGAGGCCGTCCATGCAGAGTACTGGTAGACGCCAGGGCGTCGCTCACTATCGCCAGACCGGAAGTCGTGCGTGGCCTACCTGGGAGGACGCCGCTGTGCCGGTATGAGCTACGTACTGCCTCAGGCGAGAACCTGCCCATCCAAAAAGAGATTTCCTGGATCTGACATTGGGAAAGAGGAGACTGGAGTTGTGGGTGTCCGTCGCCAACATCACTGAAGACGTCATCCTGGGACTCGACGCCATGCGGATCTTCGATGCAACGGTGGACGTCCGGCGCCGTATTCTCCGTTTTGGTCACGATGAAGTGTTCCTGAGGGTCGTCGAAGACCAACCCATGGCCAGCAAACTCACCCTGGAGAATCATGTGACAATCCCGGCAGGCTGCGAGATGGTGGTGACGGCAAGACTGGCGGACAGCCTAAGAGAAACCTGCTCCTCGATTCGCAGACAACGCTGATAGATGGTGTTTATGTGGTCAGATCCCTACTCCCGAATCAGAAGGTGGTACCGGTGAGGGTCCTGAATGTCACCAATCGGGACAAGGATGTGCCTAGTGGAACTGTACTAGGTAGCGTCGAGCCGGTGGTATCTGTGACGTCTCTAGCAGATAACGAGGAGTGTCACCAACCACGTCCAGATCTAGACCCATCACTGAAAGAGCTGGCTCGAGAATTGGCGGGGGATTTAAGCAAAGCAGGAAGAAGACAAGTCCACGATTTACTGACAGAATTTCAAGATGTTTTCTGTCTGTCTGAAAATGACTACGGGAGAACGGAGAAAGTTCAGCACCGCATCGACACCGGAAATGCTCGCCCAATCAGACAACCTCCTCGACGCGTCCCTCTAGCTAACCAGAGGGAGATTGACAGCCAACTGGAGGGCATGAAAGCAAGAGGAGTCATCGAGGAGTCCGGCAGCCCTTGGCCATCACCTGTTGTGCTGGTGAAGAAGAAGAATGGGGACCTGCGTTTCTGCGTGGACTAAAGAAGATTGAATGACGTCACCAAGAAGGACTTCTTTCCTCTTCCACGAATTGACGACACCTTGAACACCCTGACCGGAGCAGAGTGGTTCTCGACGTTGGATCTCAAGTCAGGATACAAGCAGGTGGCGCTACATCCGGAGGACAAGGAGAAAACGGCATTCCTTACAGGCCAGGGACTATGGCAGTTCACCGTTATGCCGTTCGGCCTCTGCAACGCCCCGGCTACATTCCAGAGACTAATAGAGTCCGTAATGAGAGGCCTGACATACGACACCTGTTTGCTGTATCTTGATGACGTCATCGTGGTCGGCAAGACTTTCGGCGAACAGCTGTTGAACCTGAGGAAAGTGTTCAAGAGACTGCGACAAGCCAGGCTGAAGTTGAACCCGAAGAAATGTCATCTGTTCCAGAAGAAGGTCAGCTACCTGGGGCACGTAGTAGGGACCAACGGAGTGGCCACGGCCCCGGAGAAGCTACTAGCCGTCAGAGGATGGCCGAGACCGAGGGACAAGCAGGAGTTGCGCTGCTTTCTCGGCCTCTGCACTTATTGCAGAAGGTTCGTAGCTGGGTACGCCAACATTGCTAAGTCTCTAACCCAGCTGACCGAGGAGAAACGACAATTCCAATGGACGGACGAGGCGGAGTCATCCTTCCAGTCACTGAAAGAGGCGCTCTGCACTGCTCCTGTACTGGGATACCCCATCCCTGGAAGGAAGTTCACACTGGACACGGACGCTAGCAACGTAGGCATCGGCGGAGTACTCTCTCAGGAAAACGACGGGCAAGAGAGGGTGATTGCCTACTTCAGCCGAACATTATCCAAGGCTGAGAGAAACTACTGCGTGACACGTAAAGAACTTCTTGCCATTGTGGAAGCCCTGAAGCATTTCCCAAAATATTTGTATGACCAGGAATTCCATCTGAGGACAGACCATTCTGCACTCACCTGGCTATTAGGCTTCAAGAATTTGGAGGGGCAGACCGCCCGTTGGGTTCAACGTCTGCAAGAGTACAACTTCACCTCTGAACACCGCGAAGGGAAGAAATATTCCAACGCTGATGCCTTATCACGTCGCCCGTGCCTGGATGGCTGCAAACACTGCCTGAAAGTAGGAGAGCGAGATGGCGCCCACGCAGTCCGAGCAATTGCCGCCCAGCCGAGCCCAGGATGGGATAACGCTGCCATAAGGAGGGAGCAGCTGGAGGACCCAAACATTGGACAGTTACTGCGTGATGTGGAGTCCGGCCGGAGACCAGTATGGGCCGATATCGCAAACCGTAGCACCACTTACAAGAGCTACTGGGCCCAGTGGGAATCCTTCACTGTAAAGGACGGTATCCTGAAGAGGTTTTGGAAGTCGGCCGATGGAAAGACCCGCATAGAACAACTCGTCCTGCCCAGGAGCAAGGTGAAGGAAGTGCTGGAGGAGACTCATGCTGGAGTGACTGGAGGCCACCTGGGAGCCAACAAGACGCTGGACAAGCTAAGGCAGAGGTTCTACTGGCTGCATCAGAGAACCGACACAGAACAGTGGTGCCGAAGATGCGACACCTGTGCAGCCAGTCGCGGAACAAGGACACGCAGCAGGGGAACAATGCAGCAATACAATGTGGGAGCTCCTTTTGAGAGGATCGCCATCGACGTTGCTGGACCGTTCCCGGTCACGGATCGCGGGAACCGCTACCTGCTAGTCGCCATGGATTACTTCACAAAATGGCCAGAGGTGTACGCGATTCCCAACCAAGAGGCTTCGACGGTGGCCGACGCGCTGCTTGACAACTTCATCTGCCGATTCGGGGTGCCCCGGGAATTGCATAGCGACCAGGGCCGCAACTTCGAATCCAACCTGATGGGAGAATTGCCCGAGCGTCTGGGGGTGCATAAAACCAGGACCACTCCCCTCCATCCACAGTCCGATGGTATGGTGGAACGCTACATCAAAACCGTGGAGCAGCACCTGCGGAAGGTGGTGCCCAACCATCAACGAGACTGGGATGCCAGAGTCCCACTGTTCCTCTTGGCCTACAGAGCTTCGGTCCACGATACAACAGGGATGACACCGGCAAACATGGTCTTCGGGAGAGAGCTGCGCCTGCCCTGCGATCTGCTGTTTGGCACGCCAACCAGCGCCGACCAACCAGCGACTGACTATGTGGCAGAACTCACCGAGATGTTGAATGGAGTTCACCAACTGGCCAGAGAGCACCTCAAGATGGCCAGCGACAGTGCGCTACGACAGATTAGCCAACTCTGCAGGATTCCAGGAGGACGACCTGGTGTGGCTGTATCGACTTACCAGGACCAAAGGATAATCACCAAAGCTGCAGCGTGCCTTGGATGGACCACACCGCGTGGTGACCCGGATCAATGACGCGGTGTACCGCATCCAGCTCAACCTCGAGGGAAGATGATGATGGTTCATCTGGACCGATTAGCAGCCTACCAAGAGACTGCCCAAGGACGAGCATCCCTAAGGAGGGAGCAATGTGACTGCTGCAACGGGGTTCGAACACGCGTCCGTCAGGGCGCTCGGCAGACGAAACGCTGGTACGGGGAGTATCTGCATGCTGAAGGGCAGAGGGGGTGTATTACGTCAACGTGGCGAGAGGAGAGTGTGCGCGCAACTGCTACGTGCGGAGTGAAGGGAGGACGGACCCTCCCGACTCTTCCAGAAGTCCGTCTGAAGTGGAGATATCCAGATAATTCGTGAGGACCCACGTAGAAATTTCTCGTAACTATGATTTTGCTATAAAAGAAGAAACGCGAGCGAACTTGAGCGGTTTTCAGTTTATTCAGCTATTCAGTGAGTAAGCCAGAGCAAGCAAGCCAGCCATGTGTACCGGAGTTCGACTCGAGTGTGCGTCCGCAACTGTGTCAGCATCCGAAGGCCTGAGTTCGAGTGCAGTGGACCGCAGTTGGAGGGACCTGAGTTCGAGTGCAGTGGACCGCAGTTGGAGGGACCTGAGTTCGAGTACAGTGGACTGTCTCTGAAGGTCTGTGGTTCGAGATACTGTGAACTCGAGTAACTGAGCTAGAAGAACTGTGAACTGAGAACTGACAGTACTGATTTGTAAATAGTGCTTTGTAAATATTAGTTAAGATTAACAGTTCGTTGTTGTTCGTAATAGTCCAAGTAAATTGTCATTTTCATTTGTGGAGTGCAATAGCGAACGCTGTGTTGCTGTGCGGAGAGCAAATCCCATTGTTGACGGGATTTAAGTTAAATTGTAGAGTGAATATTGATTGTTGTGACAATAAATTACATTGTTGTCTAGTATAAAAATGTACAATAAATTAATTCTGTAGTGCTCGGGAAAAGTGACACAAGTCAGTTTCCACAAACCTTTTTTGATATTTTATTGACAACTTACGGAACATCTGTTCGTTTGGAAAAAAATACATAGGTATTCCTCCCATTACAATAATTCATACAGAAAAAAATCAAATCGACATAAACCAGTGTAAGTTGTCAATAAATTATCAAAAATGGTTTGTGAAATCTGACTTATGTCACTTTTCCCAAGCACTGCAGAATTTACCGACGTCTTTTAATTAAGAGTTCAGGGAAAAAAGTGTTCATTCATTATCTTCTTCTGCTCCGAACTCTTCTCCCGTTCACCATTCCTTCCAATGCATCGTTCAGTAGACAGTTTTTCCTTAGCCTGTGACCCAACCAATTCCTTTTCTCTTCCTGATCAGTTTCAGCATCATTCTTTCTTTAACAACTCTTTCTAGCACAGCTTCCTATCTTATTCTGTCTGTCCATTTCATCCGCTCCATTATTCTCCATATCCATTTCAAATGCTTCTATTCGTTTTTCTTCGCTTCGTTGTAATGTCCATGTTTCTGCCTCATATACAATGCCACATTCTACACAAAGTACTTCACTAGTCTCTTCCTTAGTTTCTTTTCCAGAGGTACGCAATAGATGTTCTTTTTTCTTTTAAAAGCTCCCTTTGCTATTGCTATCCTCCTTTTGACTTCCTGTCATCTGCTCATGTTACTGCTTATAATACACCCTAAGTATTTGAAGTTACACACTTGCTCTACTGTCTGATTTATAATTCGCATGTTTACCTTCTTTACGCATTTTATTCTTCTTCCTTCTACTATTATCCCTCCCATGTTCTGAAAACAGTGTTTCACTAAATCCCCTAAGTAGATGTTGAACAGAGTAGGTGATGAGCATCCTTGATGTAGCCTACTCCTCTCCTTATTTCACTTCCCTCTGACATCTTCTCTTACCCTGACTTAGAGTCGTTTCATTTTCTAAGTTCACAAATTTACTATATACACATCCTTATTCTTCGCGAGGTATGTTTCGCCGATTGTTCGTAATAGTCCAATTGCATCCTTCGTATCTTGTCCCTTCCTGAACCCAAACTGCTCTTCTTCCAATTGTCCTTCCATTTCAGAAAAAAACGTCATTTCAGTATTCGAAGGAGAATGTTCGCCAAGTGCGATATCAGGATAATAGTCCTGAACTCGTTGCATTTCTTGGCATTATTTTTCTTTTGTATTGGCAGCAACAGTGTCTCTGTAAAATCTTCA
Organism: Periplaneta americana; assembly: GCF_040183065.1. Taxonomy (NCBI): domain Eukaryota; kingdom Metazoa; phylum Arthropoda; class Insecta; order Blattodea; family Blattidae; genus Periplaneta; species Periplaneta americana. Next base: position 115,906,569 of record NC_091119.1, read on the forward strand.
GGCCATTCGTCTTTCTCATATATTTCGTTGCATTATGACAGAATTTCCTTCTTGTCTTCACCCACGTATTTAATTAATTACAACATTATGACGAAAATGTCTTGTTACAAAGCGCGTAAAACGTAAAATGTTGCAGAGTGAATTGTTCATATTGAGTATAAAAAAAGTCTAATACCATATCGGTGGGAACTTTATAGTTCCCGAAATAAAAAAAAATTTTTTCCTAAAAGTTTAACGTCGTCGTTGTGAATAATTACTATGCATAGGATCTTGATTTCTCGCAATACCAATAGAGAATTTAATAAAGAATATTTTTTCTTTGTATTTCGATAGAATGGACGGTTTTCGTGAACATTAAATAAAAATATTGCAAATTTGTTGTCTAACAAAACTAGACGCGGCAACCCTGATCAGCTGTTCTCGCTCCATACTCGTAGAGTTGGTAGTCAAGATCGTCTTGTCCCAATGCCGTTCCACACTTGGTTTCCGGGAGGATATTAAATACTGAAGAAAGTAAATTCAGTTATTTTGAAAGTGTTCGTTGAAAATAGCAAACGTACGAGTACATGTCAATATATTGTAAATAGTAAAGTAATTTTTGTGAAAATGCCAATTAAGATATTCTAAATAGTAAAGTCAGTGTTTGTGATAGTGCTAGTTAAAATAGTGTAAATAGTAAATTTAATGTTCATGGAAGTGCTGGTTAAAATTACTACGTTTTCATGGAGTATTCAGATCGATTTGAATACAGTTTCCGTATTGAATACGATGTTCCTGATCCCTGTTTTCATGGAATTTTCAGTACGTATTGAAAACGATCTGAATACGGAAGTTAACGAATACGGAAGCTAAAGTTTCGAAAGTAGTTATGTTGCCATCGACATGTTAGCATGTTGGTCACTCTGTAGACCTTAGCTATAAACATTAACGAGTTTTCGTAATAAGGAGCATGAAAACTCTGGCTGTTAATGAAGAATGATAATAATGGCTTTCAGGAAAATACAAAATATTATGTTACAACACTTTATCAACATACGTAATTGAGTTCGCTGTTTGTAAAACAGCTGACACATAAAAAAAAATGACGATCGATCACGCGCTTAGCGCATTGAGATCGTTCTGAATGTTATATTTGCGTTTTCATGCAAATTTGAATACGATCCAGTCGATCTGATCCAACTTTTTAGGTTATCGACCTTGAGAATGTTTTAAATCCCCGTTTTCATGGAATTTTCAATACGGTAATCATAGCTGCCTGCCAGCTGATCCGTAACATGGGCAGCGTAATTCCAACGTTTTGCAAACGGGGTCTATAACGACTGACAAATTTGTTGACAGGGAAGAGCAGATTTTAAATTTGGTCGAGAAAAATCCGGGCCGAAGCGCTCGCTTCATTTAGCAATACGTAGCCTTTTGTATACATCTCACGTTGGATGAGTTCAATGCCTCCGTGCGGAATCTTGGGCATTGCGATATTGCCAGCGTGCTTAAACTTTTGATGCAATTATTCAATTAACCATTACACTTAATCTCAAAAAGTGTGTGTATACACACACACACACACACACAGAACCTTCAACTGGTCAAGGCAGGCGGGCCGGTCTCTATAGCGGGAAAACCCAGTGGTTTTGTGCGACCCAGCAAGCAATTAATATTAGTTTCTCTTCTGTAAGGTGTGTACATGTTTGGTCAATTTTAGTTTTCATTTAACGTATTTGGTGAAATGTGCTCTGTTTAAGTTTAAATTTATGATGGTATTTACCACTGAACAGAGGATGCTTTTACTCTTCACGTATGCGAAGAAGAAATCCTACGAACGTTGTCGTCATAAATTTCGTCGTCAATTCCCTGATGCAACTGTCACAAATAAGACCACGATTTCAAGACTGTTCAGGAAATTTTGTACCACTGGTGCAGTTTTAGACAGGAAGAAAAATAAGAGACTTGCTGTACCAACAGAGGAAAAGCTTGATGGCATCGGAGCACTCTTCGGGGTGAGTCCCAAAATATCTATCTAGCTGCACCGACGGGTGTGTCTGTAGGATCGGCCCATAAAGCTACAAAATTGTTACATTTAAAGCCTTATAAAATTAGAAAAGCTCACAAACTGAACATTCCTGATCAAAATGTTAGAATTATTAATTTCTGTAACTGGCTTTTAAATTCCATACACGATGGCATAATCTATCCCGAACTGTTGCTCTTTACCGATGAAGCATGGTTTAAGAGGATGAAAATGCACAGAATAAACGCTATTGGAGTGACAATTCCCATGTGTTTCATGAAGCATCCTCTGCATGATGTTAAGGTTGTGTGTGATCACTTTCAGAAGAATAATCGGGCCAATCCTCCATTATAACACAGTAGATCCTCATCGTTACGCCAATGACATATTGTCTCAACTTTTTAACAAATGAACGAGGACGAAAAAAATTATGGATGTTTATGCAAGACAATACAACAGCCCATACAGTCGAACGATCTATGCAGGAATTAAGGCGTGTGTTTGGTGACCAAGTGATCATTAATTAGCCCCCGCGTTCCCCGAATCTTATTCCATGTGACTTTTATCTTTGGGGTGTGTTAAAACATGAAGTGTATGTATGAACAATTCTCATACACTACAGAAACTTCAAGAAAATATTTGGGCTGTGATTGCCAGTATTTCAAGGTAGGAATTGGATCGCATATTTCAGCATCTTCGCCGCTGTGAATGTTGTATTGAAGTTGGCGGAGGTCATTTTGAACATCTTATGTCTTAAGGTAAGGAAATAAACACAATTCAAATTATTTTACAGAAGATAAATTAATACTAGTCCCGCGCCGTGGCGTCGTGGTCTAAGGCATCCTGCCTAGGACTCGCGTTACGGAATGCGCGCTGGTTCGAGTCCTCATGGGGAAAGAAATTTCCTCATGAAATTTCGTCCAGCATCGTGATGTACTTGGGAAGATACGATAGGTAGCGAAATCCTGTTACACAAACCAGCTATAACGGCTGGTGAGGGATTCATCGTGCTAACCGCACGATACCTCCATTCTGGTTGGATGATCGTCCACCTCTGCGTCGGCATGTGGCCGTGAGGCCAGCAGTCGGTTGGTCGGTATTGGCACTTCGTGGGCTTTAGTGCCACGGATTATTATTATTATTATTATTATTATCATTATTATTATTATTATTATTATTATTATTATTATTATTATTATTATTATTACTGCTACTATTATTATTAAATTAATACTAAATATGGGTAGAAAGAACGCCCCTTAGCAGTTCAATTACCGCACAACGCCGCTGGGTGTTACCGCTTGAGGGTACGGTCGGCCTGCTGGCGCATGGGTTGCATCTTAAGTTGAAGGCGCTGTATATATTATATATTTTATCTTCCTAACACTTATGTTTTAAAAACGGGTGGCACTTCTTATGCAAATCGCAAAATAACACATTTTTAAAATCCCAGCGACTCTTTCACATCTGCCGATATTTTTCATCCGAAACCAATTCCGCTTAACACTAGACTACTGACCAAGTTTCCAGCGCCCGTTGTCGTCGGTGACCATATCTACTTTGTTGAACAAGTTGTCGCGGAACTGAGATACATTCTCAGATCGAGGAAATTGCCCAGCTAATCCTGAGATGACGATCGTCTGCTCTGGTAGCGGCTGTGCCGTCTGAGTAAAGGCCAAGCCGTTTTGTGTCACGCCTTTTTCTTGCGGAGCCATGTTTCACTGCGAAACAAGAATTAAGACATGTGAATCTGTGCATCAATTAAAAACACTAAAATTCTTACAAGTGATTGAGGAAAGATATATACATAGAAATAACACTCACATAAATTTAAAAAGATCGATATATACATATATATATATATATATATATATATATATATATATATATATATATATATATATATATACATACATATTCAGGGACATCATTTTATTTTTACTAACATTTTTAATATTAACCTGGCTATACCTTTGGCTTAAAGGTTGTGAACCGGAAACACCGTTTGCTACCCTCTTCCAGTACTGGAGTTCGATGATACTGGCGTAAAACACAAATCACTCTACTAGGTATAGGAGAGATGAAAAGTAGTTCATCCATATACGTAAAGTAGGAAATATCGCGATTTTGAGTTTGATAATTTTCATTAGGTTTTTCTTTAATCTAAATACAGTCACGTATTAACAATATGTGTTTTTACTCACGAACTGAGCATTCCGTTCGGACGTATTCATTATGCAGTACATATTATACTGTCTACAGCACATTAGCGTACACTATAGAGAATGAAGTTAAATTGAAAAAATAATCATAATATGGATATTTAAACACATTTTTGAAAATGATGGCCGTTCATTTCTATACAGGTTTCAGTTCTTTTTTACATATTATCGCACATAGACTAATTCAAATTACCAGTTTCGTCTTTCGTACTAGTAACTCATGTTGAAATAATGGTGTACCTACTCTGTAAAAGAGTACCTTACGTACTGTAAATTCAATCTTCACTTCTGCCCGATCCGAAAAGATAAAATTACTCAGACATGCTATTTACTGTCCGTCCAAGTGATTTTGTCGCAGGGTCGTAGAAAGGGGGGAAATCACGTGACAGTTAATTACTTAACGAGGTCCTTTTATTTAAGTTATTTTAAACACTTGTATACAGTAGAACATCTATTATCCGTGGTAATGAAGGGGATGGATTGAATGGTTAATCGAAAAAATCGGATAATCCGTACCATGAAAGATTTTATTTCCTCCATGGTCTTGTATTTAACTCGCAAGGTAGGGGATCAGAAGTTCATCAATTTAAGTCTGGTTGTAAATGATGGGTTTTATGGGACAAAGAAGCCTTTGTAATGACTGTCTCAGGAAGATAGGAATAAAGGAGGTGTCATGTTGTAGATTTACATACTTTTTTACACTTTATCCTTGTTTTTTTTTATTAAATCGCGCAGTTATAACTCCAGTCACGTATTATGATGCGAGATGAGTCAATTTCTCTTTCTCAAAACATTCAGTTATTTCCATTTTTTTTTTCCGATACTTAGCACAACACGTTTTCTGTTAACACCCGTAGAAGACGTTTTATATACAAGTTATATTATAGAACGACAATTCGAACAGTAGACAATGTTGTGTAACGATAAAGGCTTGTAATAACACTCTGTAGCAAAAACATATGTAGAACCTACTAATATGATGTACAAAACAGCACTTCATATAAGTTATTTATTTCCGAATAAAAAAAGAGCGTGAAATGGACATCGGATAATCCACCAATCGGTTAATAGGATGACGGATAATCGGTGTTCTACTGTAATATTACGTAGACGCCCAATTCATAACAGAAAGAAATTAATGCTTTCAGAAAAGAGCTAAGACAGCCCAGCCACAAAGGGACGGGCAGAAGTGGGTGGGAGAAACCGGGATGCGACATAGGCAAACGGTCGACAGTACCTGTGCGAGAATATGATTCAATATTGAAAGCGAACATATTTCTGGAACGTACTATAATCACTAACTCAGTATTGTTTGTGTTTACTATGACCGTAAGGCGACTTTGACTGTATACGCTTGGTTCTGTGTGAAGAACGGTTGGAAGTTAACTAGTAGAGGGGGTGGGAGTGAAGTGCATTAAAAAACTCAGGTACAATAAAAATTGAAGTAAAAATAAAATGAGGTGGAAGGGAAAATATTAGGCCTACATTAATACACAGAAATAATTGATCAACTCAAACCGAACATGTCCAATAGTTTTGAGAATCCGAAATGTAAGGTGTTGCAACGCTGCAAATAGTTGCAGTACTCTTTGAGATCATTGCTCCGCAATTGGGGGTGAGTGTATCTCCAATCATCCACACCGCAAGAGTTGCGAGAGGAGAATGTAAACAGAAACATCTCATCATACACGTTTCGATCAAATTACTCTACATCAAAACGTAAAGTATACCATTAGTTAATTACGAAATTGCTTGGTTGTTAACATTCTTTATGATGTTATAACTTTTTTTAACTCTAAATTTAATGCCACAAAAATTATTTAACTTTCACAGTATCCGTTTATTTCTTTGCTTTTTATGCAATTACAAAACAGTAAAGAATGTGCATTGTTATAAATCAAACTTATTTCCATTAAATATTCTTTTACATTCTATACAGATTCGAAACAACATTATTACGAATACACATTCTGTACCTCAATATCCATTTAAGTCATTATCTTTGAAGAAATTAAAAATAAATTAATTTAGCAAAGCATTTAAGTTTACAGTGAAGTTAAGTAATGTGTTGTTAAGTTGACGTATGTACAGTAAATTTGATAGAAACGTATCTGATGAGACGTTTTTGTTTACATTTTCTTCTCCAAAGTCTTGCGGAGTGGAGTTACACTCACCCCCACTGCGGAGCAATGACCGCAAGGAGCACTACAACTCTTTGCAGCATTACAACACGTTACATTTCGTATTCTCAAAACTATTGGACATATTAAAAATATTATTTGACAAAACTTGTTCGCATTGACTAGATCTATTAACTCTGTGAATTAATGTAATAAGCAGAGGCCGGAAATTTGGCAGAATTCCTTCTTAAATGTGCTAAATCTATCTTCATTTTGAAAGTAAATCTGTACGAATTATACCTTTCTGATTGAAATGTCACAGTTTTATGTTGCCCTTTTCTGCCTTTTTTTAATATAAATGCCTAATTTACAAAATAAATGCTTTTTTGCCTTTACTTGATTATTTATCTAACATTTATTAATTTATTATTAAAAATTGCCTACAGGTATATTTTAATTTATTTCTATAACCGCTACAATGAAATTGACTTCACCAAATGTATATTATTGTTTTTCAGTCAGTTCATATTCTCTTTGCAACAATAAGTGCTGCCGTGCAAAAATGCATAACAGTAAGCGTTTTAATTATCGCTTGTGTTTATTTGACAAGGCAACAATGAGTGCGGGTCTAACGTTATTTTTTATGGTTATTTTGCTTTCAGTTTTCATTGCGACGTTGTCGTAGCTAGCAGCAAGATGCCGAAATTCAGTGTTCCTTTAAGCAGTTACGGTAATACTTTTGAATCGGACGTATTTTGTACTGACGGTAAAGTACCGGTACTTAGGCCTACCTGCAAAATATGTGAGCAGTCAGTGAACTACGAAAAGAAATATTTCATACCGCAACATATCAGTACAACCAAACACAAAAATGCACTTTCCAAGGATACTGGGAAGAAGATTTCTTTGCTTCCAACAGTAATTGCAACATCTAGTCGAAAATCTCAATTTGCATTCGACTTATGTAAAGCTTTTCTTGCTGCCGAAAACCCTTTGTGGCAATTACAGAATCCTAAACTAAGAAAGTTTTTGGAGAAGTATACGAACGAATCTGTGCCTAGCGAGTCAAGTTTACGAAAATGTTACTTAAGCGAATGTTACGATGGCACAATGAAAATCATCAAAGATAAAATTAAAAATAAGAAGATATGGATTTCTATCAACGAGTCACCTGATCCTACGGGTTGTTTCATTGCCAATGTCATTGTTGAGCCATTAGATCCTTCTGAAGATGAATCAATGAAACAATTCCTGCTTACAACAGAGCGTCTGGAGAGAAAGTTAACAATTCAACTATCGCGCAGTTATTCATCAATTCATTACAGTTACCGTACTGTGTGGTCTGAAGAAATTCAATACGACAACGTATTACTTTTCATCAGTGACGCTGCACCATACATGAAAAGGCTGGAATAACTTGCTGTTTCCAAACATGCTTCACGTGACCTGTGTAGAACACGGCTTTCACAGAGTGTCAGAAGAGATACGATGCTCGTTTCCGGATATCGATAATTTGATTTCCAGTATTAAGATCTTTCTGAAAGTCCCATCAAGAATTCTGATATTTAAATCCATTGCACCAAATTTACCTCTGGCCCCCCAAACCTATCATAACGAGATGGGGGACATGGGTCTCAGTGACACTTTACTACGCTTCATATTTCCTGACTATAACTGAGGTGGTGAACGCTCTGGAGGATGAAGTATCTTCAATTGTAGCATCCAAGAAACTTCTCAATTCTTTGGAAGTGAAAAACGATTTAACTTTCATTGCGGCCGAGTTTGGTTTCCTGCCACAAATGATCTCGCAGCTTCAAGAAAGAGGCCAGCCTTTGACGAAGTCAGTGAAAATTGTGGATGATGCAGTGCAAGGAATGGACAGTGTACCAGGGAAACGGGGTTCATTAGTTAGGGAAAAGTGTAAAAATGTGTTTTCGAAAAATTGTGTTCTTGATAAACTTAGAAATATTTAAAAAAATTCTACAAGGTGACAATTCTATTGCAGTTGAAATGGATCCTACAATCATGCTATGTTTTAGACTTGCTCCAATAACCTCTGTCGAAGTTGAGAGGTCATTTCCTCATATGCAATACGTGTTATCTGCCAGGAGACTCAACATGACCCCAGAGAACTTAAAAAAGCATTTGGTTGTCGTGTGCAACGAATAATGCATTGCAATACATAGCCCTTTTAAAAACATTTTCATTTTTGTGTAAAATACAACACTATCGTTTTGTTTAAAACTTTAAAATTCTTTAAAACATGACGATCGAGTTATTGAATAGTGTAATCTAGTAAATAAATAGATCTAGTGCAAGGTTTTTGTAACTGCCTTTTATTGCGTATTTTAGCTATTTATAATGCCTTTTTGCCTGCCTATTTTAGCTATTTATGATGCCTTTTGCCTGCCTATTTTAATGATTCATAATTCCTAAACTTCTGGTCTCTGGTAATAAGTTTCCTTTAACTCTGTATATTCGTACTTTCACAGTGTTTAGAGATGAGGTCGATTTGATTATTTTTTCCGTCTCAATCTTTGTACTTAGGAATCAGACTGACTGAAGTAAGTTATAAGGCAAAACGTGAAGATATTACTTTCAAACGCCATTGAGACGCTTTGAGGAAGACTTTCATGACTTTAGAATCAGGTGGTGTGGTCGGCATCATGCTCCGAACATCCTTTACCCTCGGGATAGAACTGGTACTCAACTTCACAGAAGACTGAGTGATACTCGGTGTCGTTCTGAAAGTTTCGGAAACGACAAAAATTCCGCCATCACCCGAATCTATCCGAAGATGATTAATTTTATAAGAACTGTGGGAGTATGTATACAGGGTATTAAAAAAGTATCCAATATTTTAGGAGGTTATAGTATGCACCAAAACAAGAAAATAATGTCTAATAAACATGAGTCTTACAACACATACTTTCCGAGATCTGAACGCTTGTTCATAGGAGGTGCTCAATGTGACGTCCATTCATGGCAATGCATTTTTCTGCCCTGTAATACAGCAGACTACTGATAATCATACCGTAGTTAACACTCCTGGCATGGAATACTGATACATCGCAAGGAATACTGAAAACAAAAGTCTGGTTGTGGATATGAGCGGGGTTCAGCAGAGATGGTGTTGTGAATTTTGGTAGGTAGTCAGCATGTGTAGGCTGATGAAAATCCTCATGCAATTGAAGAAACAAGGCATCAGCAACAATTATCAATCAACTTATGGGCAGGCGTTCTTGGTGATAGATTAATAGGGCCATACGTGCTACCATAGAGATTAACTGGGGATCGTTATCAGGTCTTTCTTATTAACGTATTAAAAAACTTTCAAAGAGTGTGTGATTCCTTGTGCCGGAGGGCAGAGGAATGCATTGCCATTAATGGACGTCACATCGAGCACCTCCTATGAACAAGTGTTCAGATTTCAAAAAGTATGTGTTGCAGGACCCATGTTTATTAAGTATTATTTTCTTGTTTTGGTGTACACTAGCACTTCCTAAAATATTGGATACTTTTTTCTTAACACCCTGTGTATACGATTCATGTAATTAAGTCATAAACGTTTCTTGCAGGGTGGTTACATTATTGGGTTTGGCATTATGTGCACAGTTGTTGCGAAGTGAGTATTTGGCCACGAAATGTCGAAAGGGGCGGTCTTACTCTCTATTCCAGAGATGTTTGCCATTTCTGTGAGCCTGATTTTACAGCTGAAATACATAATAAAATGACAGTAGCTAAATAAATTAAATATGATGCTAAAGTAAAATAATTAGAGCACAGCACTGGCAAATAAAAAGTTTAAAATGCGTGTTCCTGATGGAATACTTATTGTTGGGCGATAACAACATGTAGGTTCAAAGGATCCACTAAGAGAATTAATATCAGACAACGCTGTGATCACAACCGATTTTGAAATAATTGGAGTTCATCAATCCCCGCCTCGTATAATTATATTCGAAGAGCATTAATTCCCGTCAGCTGACGAGTTTTACAGTCACACACTACCCGTACAAGAGGTCATATAGAACCAAAGCCACATTTTCGTGTCAAGCAGAGAAGTCCCCACAGAGAATCTACTCCTTCTGTTACTTATGAACATGTAGTACCCAGTGAAGAACTTTTCACTTGTATCGTCAGATGTCCAAACTCAATAAGCGAGTAGTGGCAATTTAGTCGAACAATTTGTAACGGCAACAGAGAGAGAAGATAATTCATTCACTTGGACTTGTTTTCTTTTTCTTCAACACTGTTTTCTGACTTGGAAGGTCTTCACAGTAAAACAATATATATATTATTTATTTATTTATTTATTTATTTATTTATTTATTTATTTATTTACTATCTCGGAAATTTTACAATTCATTTTGATTTTCAGATAAATCTATTCAAGATAATACATTTATTTAAAATGCTCAATCATATGATTTATCAATTTTGCAAACTTTTATTTGCTAATACAGCTTTAAAAAGATATTTATGAACGTTTTCGCCTGTACGGCATCATCAGATATTCAAAAATTTTCTAAACATGAGTCCATTAAGTTGTACACAGTAATGTGCATAACAAAGGTTGACTGAGTTATCACGAGTTTTATGTAATTGAAAATCTTATCTTGGGAGAATGTTCAATTTTGAATATTTTGTGTAATTTGTTGATTTTCCGAAAGATAAATATGAAATTTATGATTATAGAATACGAATATTAATACATATAACTCATGTTACATTTTTTGTCACTTATTGTATAAATAAAATTGTTAAAATTGATAAAATTTAAATATAAAATATATAAAAATATGTACCTTATGTCTATATGTAAGACAGATCACATAGTGCTATGCAATTATTATTGATGTAGTTAAATGGTGCGTGTTTTATGCAATACATTTGTTTGGAATCTTCTATAGTGATCGTTCATCGAGTTCTTTAGTTCTGTAACATAAATTATATTTGAATAAATTTATTATTAATCAAAATATGTGATGTAATTGACAATTATGTATTGTGCTATAATGATTGTTTAAAAAACTGTAATTGAATATGTTATTTACATAGGCTATATGAATGTTTTGAATAAATTGAAATAATTATATAGAAAACTTACGTATTGTGTGCATGTGAAGTGTACAGTATTCATTCATATTAATTGTTTTAAATGTACTAAATTTTGCTGATCGTTTTGGATTTTGAATGTAGGCCTATATGTTAAAGGCGTAATTAAACTGAAATGAAAGTTCGAAGAACATTATGGATATAAAGAAAATTAAGTGAAAAACATTTAATTTAAAAGAGAAAATTAAAGATATATATTATAATTCTGAATTTAGACTGAAATTGAAAACTTACATATGTGTTTCGAATGACCTGTGTGATGGTAGTACCATAATAGGATGAAAAGTTTGACTTGGTTATTTATAATTAAGATAGGCCTATGCATAAACCGAGCGGGCTAGCGACGTGGTAGAGGACTGACCTTGCATTCGGGAGGTCCGGAGTTCGATCCCAGGGGCTAGAAATCCTGAGATTTTTCATGGTTTCCTCACTTATTTCCAGGCAAATGCCGGGATTGTACCTCTTGAAAGTCCGGCCATGGACGGCGATCCTTCCCTTAATCCTTTCATATGTGTCAGTAAATGCTGTGTAATGTCTTAAATGTTTGTGTTGTATTGGAGGTGCCCTGGCATAGAGCTGATCCCTCATCCGGGGAGGCCCTCCATGTCCTTGTGTGGTCAGAAAAGTATGTATGTGATTCATAGATTAATACCTCTCCCGACAGGTCGCGGCCCTGTAAGGCCCGGGTGGCGTGGGTCGTGTAAAACGAACCTAAAAGGGAAAGGTTAAACTAAGGGGAAGAAGAAGAAGAAGAAGAAGAAGAAGAAGAAGAAGATATGCATAAATGTAGTTTAATGGCGATTATTTGACTATTTGATAGATGATGAATTTTGTCGGTAGATATGACTAATTTAAAGAGAAAGTTATATAGTTTTAAGAAGATGTAATATAACTATCGAAGTTTTAAAGTTGAACTTACGTATGTGTGTGCACTGGAGTGTGTGACGTGTTCGTGTTGCTGGTTTAATGCATACTGGGATTGAATGGCTGTGTGAAGTTTGCTGTTTTCTGGCGTAATGATATAAATAGGACTACTTTAGACTGCGTATGAAAAGTCGGAATTTTAACTGTTTTACGTGATGATAAATTTAGATTGTGTATAAAGGGTTCCGGAAATTTAATAAGTTCTCATTAATTGTAGATTTTTCTTTGTTATACTTGTAATATTGTGCCGTTTATATTTCGGCACGTCTTTCTTTTCCTTTCTAATTCTTTTACATTTTTCTATCTTTATACTTTTCTCTGTTAGTTCTAATTATTCTAACTCTTCACAGATGGCTTGTAGTTTTTTTCCTTTCTGATCTAGTTCTTCTTACGCTTCATAGATGGCTTACCTTCTCTCATCTTTCTATTTTTTTCCGTTTTCTCTGGTTCTGTTCCTATTACCTGTGATGAGTTGATACCGAGGGACCTGTTATTATTTTATCGAGGAAGCAGTCATTATTTTATAATAGCGCTTGCTGATTGGTTAAGACGGTGGCGTGAGTTAAATTTGGTCTGTGAAACGAGTTTCTTTTCGATAGTAGCGTCAGTCTGGTAGATGGACTCATTCAGGTCGGATGTGTGCCGGCGGTTGAGGATGTGTGTGTGATAGGGAACGAGCTCCTACGTAGGCCGGGGATCGAACCGGGTTCGATAAGTCTACTGGAAGCTGCATAGTCCGCGCTGTTGTGGGAACCTGCGAGTGTATTGCAGAAGATATTTGTGTGGAATTTAGCGGCGAGTTTTGGGATGTACTTATTAGCTTGAACTGCTTTCATTTTCCTGACTGGCTTGCGTTCAGTCTACTCTGGTCAAATACTGGTCGGTATTTTTATTTCCGAGGATCGTTTTTCTAGCTGTGATATAACTAAAAGCCTACCCCAATATACAATCAGTTCAGTGAGTTGGTTTTGGCTTATGTTTTATTTAGTTATTGCAATAGAACGAATTTAAAGAGTATGGAATTCACGATGAAGGCACCCATTGTTGTGTGACGTTTGAGGAGTGGCCAATTTGTATGTAACGGCTATGTGTGTGCTGAGTGATGGTTATGTCAAGGTTGTATGACAAGATGGATGCCAGCGTGGGGAAGTACCTACCTATGTAAGGTAATTAGCTGGATTTGGTTTACGTTACTCTGTGAAGAAGATATTTTCTGTGCTACGAATTTATTTTGCTTATTCAAATAAATAGTTGTGTTTTACATAGTGAGTGTGTGTTGTCACTTGACTACCTCGACACGCAGATTACCATCCTGATCATGACAATTCATGGCAGGGTTATTTTACTATTTAATTGTCTTATATTCCAACCAGCAAGATTAATTAGATTAGATAGGAAGGCCGAGAGCGCCTCAGTGGTAGCAGACTTGCGTGGTTATGATCGGCATTTGGAATCTCAAAGCCGAGGTACTTGGGTTTGTGTTGTTTTGTTGTTTTTTGTTTGAAGATGGATGCTGGAATGGTGGACTGGCGCGCCCTCCGTAAAGATGAGTTGCTATATGAACTGAGAGCACGTGGCGCGGAGGTGGACTCGAACGCGGACGTCAATACTCTACTAGCTAAAGCTAAGGAACCGGGGTTCGTGTCCCGGCAGACTCCACGGAAATACCCCCAGTACTGTATCGCTAGTGAACTTTTCAAATGTGTAGAAATTGTGGAGTCCTTTTCGGAAATTCTGGAGGAGTTGAGGGTCGATTTTCAGAAGGATCGCTTTAGAAGAATATGGAACAGGGTGATTCATTGGGAATTGCGACTGAAAGATATCCTCGAGGTTAAGTTAGAAGTTGTAGATAGGGAAAAGTTCTAGAAGGAAATGCAGAGATTGGGGATAGTGAAAATGGAACTTAAACTTCGCTCTAGAATATGCCATTAGGAAAGTTTAGGATAACAGAGAGGGTTTGGAATTGAACGGGTTACATCAGCTGCTTGTCTATGCGGATGACGTGAATATGTTAGGAGAAACTCTACAAACGATTAGGGAAAACACGGAAATTTTACTTGAAGCAAATAAAGCGATAGGTTTGGTAGTAAATCCCGAAAAGACAAAGTATATGATTATGTCTCTTTACCAGAATATTGTACGAAATGGAAATATAATCTGTTATATATATGGAAATATATATGTATATGGAAATATGTTAATCCTTAGTCAATAGATAAGACTGAGTTTTACGGAATACGAACATTAAAGAATGGAAAATGGGAGGCAGTAATGATCAAAATAATTATACCGATTTATTTTTTAACCAGCAGACGTGCAGCCTTTAAATTTAAAACAAAAATTCACTCATAAAATTGGGTTAGACTATTCATCTCATCTCTCAGAATTGTTTCTAAAATGTATAAGGAAAGTAAAAAAATTCAATTTCCTGTAGACTACTCCCTTCAAATAACTTGAGGTTTTTTTTTTTTTTTTACTTCCGAGCAGAGAGGAGAAAGAAAGGAGTTGACGATTTTAAATATTCACTAAACTATATTTAACTAGAGACGTAAAATTTAAAATGGAGGTTACTCTCTACAATATTGGTTCAAAATTCTTAGATTTTTTAAATACCATATCCTAAGGTACTGATGAAAAGGCAGAAGGGAGTGAGAAATCTCATGTCATCCGATCTCGATGAAAGTCGATATCTGGGGATCTTTGAGATCACAGAATACGAATAAGGTATTAATTAGTCCGACTTTGTCCCTAAAGTGGTGGAGTGGGACAAAAATGGGTGAAAAATTAAATTAGCTATCTTAGGGGCTTTCGAGACGAAAATTACGAATAATACATTTGTGCGAATTCAATATGGCAGTTTCAGTACTATGAATTATATTTTAAAAAATTAAACATCGGATACCGCAAATATACATAAACACAGGTAACACGTGTGCAGTATTTAATGGAGTATGTAACACCTTTTGATAGTAGGCCTATACATTCAGTAAAATCCAAAGTGTAATTTCTACATATTCTGAATTAATTTTGTGCTGGAATTTAGTATAGTCATCAGCCAATACCTCTAGATTAATAAACACCTTTTTAGAATCCATAAAATACAGTATTTATTGTGAATGGTAATTATATTTTTCAATTGGTGCAATTTGTGCAGAGAAAATTGGTTTCTCCGATATTTTGTACGATTTCCAATGTTCTATTCACAATGTGCGTGTGAAGAAATTATTGTCCTTGTAATATCCATTACAGTCCTATTTATTATACTCTTATATAAATCTAACTTCCGCAGCATGCAATTTTACCCAATTAACCAAATTATAGTTTGATTATTAAGAAGAATCGTAATTTTATTAACTTGAATTGTCGCACCACCAGTAGAAGATCCCTAGATTATTACTGGACACATCTTCAGGGGCGTATTTTGCGGACTACCGCGGCTACCGGCGGTAGCCCAAGGAAATTACAAAAGAAAAAGTTTATAATATAACATAATGTAATAATTTTGTATTATTAGTTTTACCACAGTAATTAAAATTAAAGTAACTGTTAGATTTATATGCGCTCTCTGCTCTCGAAAAGAAACAAGTTGTCAAGGCGGCATCACTGGAGAAACCGCTTGCTACGTGAGGTAGCCTGTGACCGTACCGCGCACGCTGTCCGGTCGCACAACTGCCCATCCCCCCGCTCTCTTCTGTTTCCATCGTGCAGTGTAAGGCCGGGTGAGTTGCCGCTCTCGTGATCGGTTTCTTCGCAGGCGCGAAGCAACAATACGCTTAGCACGCTAGCTCATGAATGTAATTGTGTTCTTGCAGTGCAGTATTTTAAATTCGTGATTTGTTCGAGTGTCTAAGAGTTATATTAATTGTGAATTATTAAGTTTTTAATTTCCCAATTAAGTGATATTGTGAAAAATTTGGCAGAACAAGTTTCTGGAGATGTTTGTGTTGAAAATGACTGTGTAATAGAAGGTTTATTAAAAGTGCCTTTTAACCGTCGTACATACAACGAGGCAGTTGAAATTGTGAAAATGGAAAGACCAACTCCTGAGTTAAATTTGTCCATGGACGTAAAAGAAAAACAGCGAGAGTACACACGCCATTTCACTTCAACATCGTATGGTAAGTGGAATTGGTTGTGTGGTACTTCTAAACTGTCTAAACTATTTTGCTGGCCATGTTTGTTATTTAGCCGCGAAACTAATGTGTGGTCAAAAGAGGGTTTTCTAATATCAACTCCCTTCGAACGGCAGTCCTAAAACACGACAAATCAAAAGCTCATATTTGTAGTAGCATGAACTTTGCAAACTTTGGGAAGACAAGAATTCATTTACAGCTAGATAAGCAAAAAGCTCTACATATCAACCAACACAATGCTCCTGTGGAAAAAAAATCGGGAGATTTTACTGCATCTTATTAACGCAGTCTGCTTTCTAGGAAAACAAGAATTGGCTTTTCGGGATCCTAATGAGAGTGTGGAATCAGACAATAGAGGAAATTATATTGAATATTTAAGTTCCTTAAGTGAATTTGACCATTTACTGGCCAATCATCTTGAGAGTTCAACAGTATTTCGTGGTACTTCTCCCGCAATTCATAATGACTTAATATTTGCTATAAGTGGGGTTATGATAAAGAACATAAAATCTGAAATAGAAGAAGCACCTTTTGCGGCCATTGTTGTTGATGAAACAAGTGACTGCTCTAATCAGAGTCAATTGTCCACTGTTTTAAGATACGTCGATAGTACTGCCAATGTTCAAGAACGGTTTATAGGATTCACAAATGTCAGTTCGGGCAAAACTGCTGCTGCTTGGTTTCAGCATGTGGAAGGTGTTATAGCAGAATACAATGTCGGCAATAAGTTAATTGCATAGACATACGATGGTGTTTCAGTTATGGCGGGAAATATTAATGGCTTAAAAAAAAAAGTTCAAGGGAAGTATCCTCAAGCACTATTTGTCCATTGTTACAGCCATGTTCTCAATTTAGTTTTGCAACAAACTACTTCATCCATTCCAGAATGCCGCATTTTTTTTCAAAACACTGTTGGGTTTAGCTGCATTTTTCTCATCATCTCCTAAAAGATCAGAAAAACTCAAGAATTTATGAAAAAGAAACTCCCAAAAGTAGCACCAACTAGATGTAATTTTACATCTCGGCTTGTAAATACAGTAAAGTAATACAGAGAACAACTGACTGCTTTCTTTGAAAATATCATTTGTAATGACTCTGAAGAAAACTGGGTTGATGATGTAATTGTGCAGGCTCAAGGATATTTGTATTTTTTTCACACAGTTTCAGAATATATTTCTTCTTGAAGTCAATGCTAGAGTGTTCGCACATACAATATTCTTCGGACAAAAAGTCTAGACATAGCATACTGCTTGCAAGAGGTATCAAAGTTAAAACATACTATATCCGAGTTCAGACGTAGTGGGTTTCCGTCCATATGGAGTAATATGGAAAATGAAAATTCTTCAGCCAATACAATGGAACCACCATTAAAGCGAAGAAAAGGAGATGATGAATTGAAATACAGGCAGCTGTACTACAGCATACTAGATCGTATGCACATGGAAATTACTGACAGATTTTCTGATTATGGAAAGCTTCAGTTCACATATCTTCTAGATTCTCAAAAATGTTCTGCTTATAGAGAAAACTTCCCGAATGAGGCACTAAACAAATTATTTCAGTCCTATAACAGTCACTTTGATCAAGTACGTTTGAAAAATGAATTAAGTGTAATATATTCAGCAGAGGTCTTTGATTTTTCTAACAAACCTATCCATGAAATATTATCTGCCATATATGAAAACCAGCTGAACCAAGTTATTCCTGAAGTCCTTAAATTGGCAACATTAATTGTGACAATACCAGCTACGTCAGCATCAGTAGAAAGAACATTTTCTGCGTTGAAGAGAATAAAATTCTACTGTAGATCAACTCATACATAAGAACGTTTATCCGGCTTGGCACTGATGTCCATTGAAAAGTCATTTCTACAGAAACTTCGCAAGCGGCCCAACTGTAATTTCAATGACCAAGTCATCAAAGTATTTTCGTCCCAATCAAGACGTCTGGAATTCATATATAAATAGGTAAGGAATTTTATTATAGGGACTTTAAAATATATTTTGTGTAATAATAGGGTCAGTGGTAGCCCAGGTCCTTAAACCAGTATACGCCACTGCACATCTTGTATATTGATCTGGTAAGGGTAGGATTATATACATGCGCAATGCAATGCTTTTTCTTTTAATTAAGAATTAATTTAATTTAGAAAATGTAGGAGAGGTATTGTAAAATCATTGCGAACGGAAGTAATTTATATTTATTTAAGATATTCTTTCAGTAGGACTGTACCGTGGTGTGTTTCATAATAAGGATAATTGATATGAGCTGCTGTTATGAAAATATGAACGACTCAGAATGTTATCGCATCTCATTCTCGCAGCTTACACAAACAATATTGGCTCGCCTACTGGAAATGTCATCGAGGTCATCTGCCAAAATCGGTTCCTCCGACTTATACAAAAATGGATCACAGATATACCACACAGCGCTTAGAAACACGAAGCAACCAAGAATTCTTAAAAAGATAACGTACAGTAGGCTACTTCTAAGTGACATAATTGATTTAGTTATAAAATATTTAAAAGTTCTTGTAAAAAAATTATTTAAGTAAAAACACTCCAAGATTTATGTGTTTATAATAGATTTTCTGAAAATATGTATTTACATAATTTTTTTGTGAAAATATGTGTTTTTATGTGAAATAAAATTCGGGTTTTAAACTTGAAACTTCACGTTCACTCTTTATATTACCTTTAGGCCTATAACAATAATAATAATAATAATAATAATAATAATAATAATAATAATCCGTGGCGCTACAGACATGAATGACCAAGGCTGCCCAGCAGCCGATTGCTGACCTCACGTGCACATACCCCAGCGAGGTGAACGATCGGTCATCCAACTACGGGGGTAACGTATGATAAGCGTGATGGTCCTCCAGCTATTATAGCTGGCCTTCCAAATAGAATTTTTCTACCTATCGTAGTTTCCTTAATTTATCACTGTCTAGGTGGGCACCGGTTCCATATACTAACCGATATTTCATGAAGAAATTCCTTCCCCATGAGGATTCAAAGTAGAGCTCATTCCGTAAGGCAAGTTCAGACATTCTACGCCTTAGGTCACAATGATACGGCGCGGCACGAATTTATTAAAGAGAAGAATAATACCTACAGTATATAACAATGTTGTTTGTACAGTTCTATTTTTCAAATAAAACGCTAATTTATTGTATGAAAATATATAATTTAATTTCTTTTCAAATGAGAGAACTGTTACACATGGACTTTGGAATATATTAAAGTAAAAAAATTAAACATAAACTTCTGAATACTTAAACAAAATAAACAAAAAGATGACCAATTTTTATGTAACAGTTTTCTTTCCACACTTTGATTATTTACACTTTTGAAAAACAATAATTAATATCCTGCGAATTTATTACTGCTTGGCATCTCCTTCTCATTCATTTTACCAAGTTCTTACAATGTTCTGGTTTGATTTTAGCCCATTTTCTTTCACTACACGTTTGAAATCCTCTATGGTTGTACACTTCTGATTTCTCACACTCCTTTTCAAAATGTCCAACAAATGTTCGCTGGGGTTTAAGTCTGGTGGTTGAGAAGGTGTTCGCAGTTGTTGGGATATGTTCCATACAAGCCAGTCCTTATTGATTTGAGCAGTACCTATGTTTACTGTCATTGTCTTGTTGGAACATACACACAAGTGGCATCCCCATTTTTTTGTGCACTCTAACATTTGCCCTTAAATTGTATTGTACATATACTTATCCATAATCCAATCTTTGAACTCAGTATTCCCCATCCATTTGCAGACATACATCCCCACAATAGTATGCATCCAAACCGTGTTTCACTGTAGATAATGTGTTGTTTCTGTCGTTATCTGTGTTGGGCTTTCTTCATATCCTATGAATGCCATCGGAACCATAAATATTTATCTCCGTCTCATCTGACCAAATCACCTGCTCCAAAATTCCTCATCCTTACCAACATATTCTTTATCGGAGTCCAATCTTCGAGCTCAATTTGTCTTACTAATGCACGGGCTCTTTCGTGGCTTCTGCTATGGTAAACATTTTTTCACAACACACGCCGGATAGCTTGATTATTGATCTTCGTGTTTGAAGGCTCTTCAAGCATGGCTCGAATTTGTGGAACACTTATTCTTGGATTTTTGACAACTTGGTTAATTATGAATCTCTCGTCACGT
This sequence comes from Periplaneta americana, assembly GCF_040183065.1. Taxonomy (NCBI): domain Eukaryota; kingdom Metazoa; phylum Arthropoda; class Insecta; order Blattodea; family Blattidae; genus Periplaneta; species Periplaneta americana. The sequence goes on from NC_091119.1 coordinate 115,927,270, forward strand.
GCATTTAGCAATTTTTACTTGGTTTTTCTTGCCAAATTATTCCAAGTTCCATGATTTCGAAATTTCTCTACAACATGTTGTGCTCTGGAATGTGTTTTATGCACTACTTTACCTATTTTTCTATAGGACTAGCCTTTCAGAGTCAGGCGAATAATAACTTTCTTTAAATAGGAACTGAGCTCCATACGATTCTCTATTCCACACAATTCTCAAAGACAGATAGACTAACAGCAAGTGACCTCCACTGAAAGACAACCCTGTGCGCACTGCATGCTTGTTTACTATTAATCAAAACGTAGCTACCCTCTGTCCGTGGGGTAAGTGTACAAACAACAGTGTTACATGAATTTCACGGAATATGTAGATATAAATTGTTATGTAGGCCTAAGTAACAGATGTATGTAAATTAATTTTATTCATGTCACTGTGTTCGTGTTTAACTCATCAAACATAATGAATTTAGTTTTATTGATATATTTTGAATTGTAAGGTCATTTCAAAGGTCAGTTTAATAATATATAAGGTATACAAACAACACTGTTTTATATACTGTACATGGATATATTCATAATTTCTTTCGTGCCAGAACTAAGAGTAGGCTATAAGTAGGGAACGGATTTTTAGTTCCGTACCTATTTTGTTTGGTACGTCCTAGACTATGTTATTAGATATATCTACGTTTAATGTAAACAGGATCCTCCTATTAAAATTCTATAGCATCTAAAACGCCTAAATTAGCCATAAATATCTATAAATGCCTAACATTTATGTTTATGCCTGAAAAGTGCATTTTTATTATTTTTGCGTATATTTAAAAGAAATATACCCGTGCTATAATAAAAAAAAATGCCCAAAAATAACAAAATGACATTTAAAATTAAGAAAAATCTATTGCCAACTCTGGTCTGTCCAATTCGTTCATTATTTGTTTTAGAAGGGAAGAGAAGAAGATTTTACGTAATTATCCGGAACCGAAATTTCTTTAGAAAAGTCCATCCTAGCATATGATAATCGACATAATATTACGTCATAGCATTCCTTCACATTTTCAGATATACGATGCCATCATTAACAATCACTACAAATAATGCTTCTTTGCAGTATACTTTAATAAAACTACACTAATACCACTAGCTATATCCCATCTGCTGCTCAGTCCATTTAGACAATACTTATTCTACCTTGTTTTTGCTATTAATTATTTGTTCACTAGTTCACATATTATATCTTACTGTTTATACAGGGACATCATTTTATTTTTACTTCAATTTTTATTGTACCTGAGTTTTTGAATGTACTTCACTCCCACCCCTTCTACTAATGAAGTTCCAACTCCACACAGAACCAAGACCGCAGATAGTAAGCAGTACTGAGTTACTGAGTATAGTACGTTCCAGAAATATGTTCGCGTTTTCCAGTGACGAAAGAGCTTTCAATATTGAATCATATTTTCGCACAGGTACTGTCCGTTTACCTACATCGCATCCCGATTTCCCCCACCTGCTTCTGCTCGCCCCTCTGTAAAAGCTGGGCTGTCTTAGCTCTTTTCTGAAAACATTAATTTCTCTTAGGAATTGGACGTTTACGTAATATTATACAGCTGTTTAATTTAACTTAAATAAAAGGGCCTCGTTAAGTAATTAACTGTCACGTGATTTCCTCCCTTTCTACAATCCTGCGGCTTAACCACTTGGACGGACAGTAGATAGCATGTCTGAGTAATTTTATATTTTCGGGTCGGGCAGAAATGAAGATTGAATTCACAGTACGTAGAGTAGGTACAGAATTATTTCTACATGAGTTACTAGTACGAAGGACGAAACTGGCAATTGGAATTAGATGCAATAGTCTATAGTGCGATAATATGCACAAAAGAACTGAAGCCTGTATCGAAATGAATGGCCACCATTTTCAAAATTGTGTTTAATATTCATATTATGATTATTTTTCAATTTAACTTCTTTCTCTATATTGTACGCTAATGTGCTGTAGACAGTATAATATACACTGCATAATGAATACGTTCGCATGGATAACTCACTTCGTGAGCAAAAACACTTATTCTTAATACAGTACTGTACTTTGATTAAAGAAAAACCTAATGAAAATTATCAAACTCAAAATCGCGATATTTCCTAGTTTACGTAAATGGATGAACTACTTTTCTTCCATCCTATACCTAGTAGAGTGATTTGTGTTTTACGCAGTATCATCGAACTCCAATCTTGGAGGGGGGAGCAAGCGGTGTTTCCGGTTCTCTAAAGGTATAGACAGGTTAATATTAAAAATGTTAGTAAAAATAAAATGATGTCCCTGTACAAGTTCACTTAGTACAGCCGATTCGTTATTCGGTTCACTATTCGTTATAATAATTTATGTGCACCATCAATACTTCCTACTATTCAAACCTTTGTTAGTCTAATCTTTCCATCTACTCTTTTCTTGATCTTTTATTAGTTCACTAATATTGGTCACGTGTTAACTCGAAAGATAATACTATTCACTAGATTTTTTTACCTTAGTAAAACAGTCGTTATCATCATTGATCTCTACCTCTTACACTGACCACTCCTCCCCTTCTTCGTAGTTATCACTTTCTTCACTCGCTTGTCTTCCTTATATTATCAAATCTTGTCTCCTCCACCTTTTTTTTCACCAATTTTCGTTATCCCCCACGGCTCACTTAACGTTTGATTTAATTCCTCCAATTCCTTTACCATCATTCTTCTAAAATCTTTAAAATCCCCAACAATATCCCCAGCAGACACTGCATTAGAGTCTTTTAGGTTACTTCTTTCACTCCCACCATTATTACTATCACTTCCTCCCTCACTTCTTACGTCCCGACTCATGGATTAGTTTTTTCCTCATCACTAGTCTTCTTCCTTTTTCCCTGCTCCTTGTGCCACTCATCCTCACATTCAAGTGCTTTCTTCGCAGACTTGGATTCCTCTTACTCTGCAGTTTAACGTTCCTTCCTCTCCATGGCGAGTCATCAAGTTTATACTTCCTCGTTCGTCATCATGTGAGTCCTTAACCTTGTTACTATCTCCTGTTGCCGTGTGGTGACCTTCGACTATCTGATGTTCCGTCCTTGCAGTTGGGGTTATTTATTTCCACTATTCCTGTGGTTTTTTGACTAACGGCTCTCTTAATATTTCTTTCCTCAGTAAAACTGATCTGTTCGCTGTTCACATTCGTTGTCTTTTCGGTGCCTGTAATCCAAATTCCAGGTGCCCTTCGTTCTTTAAGCAAAACTCCAGTTCATAAAATTTACCATTCACTTTCAGCTTATCGTCGTACATTTTAGCAAAATGTCATTTCAGCCTTGCTGCTTTCATATATGGTAGTCTTCGCTTTCTTCTATTTCTGAATTCACATATTTACTTCTATTCTCACTCCTGAATTACTAAGCTTTCTTCGGTTATTCAGAATAACTTCTCTTATTCCTGTATTTTAAAGCTCAAAAGGATAGGCCTGTTGGATCCTCTCCCGAGTCTGTAGGAATGGTCGACATCTTCATCCCTCAACTCCAGATTAAAGATCATTCTACACTTCTCGTTTACTATCGCCAAGGTTATCATCTCCTTTCCGCGCCCCGTTTCTTCCAGGCCAAAAATTATTAAGTTTTTTTTTCTCTCTCATATTGCGATCGTAGTCACTCATTTTCTTCTTTAAATTATAGTTCTCCGCTATCAACTCTTCTATCTTCTCGCTGATGCTTTCTATCTTTCCACTTAAATTTTCAAAAGTCCGATTCTTTGTTGGTATTCACTTTGTTATACTTCTGTACAAAACTTCATTTCCTAACTTTATCATTTCCTGAAATCACTTGTATCCACTCTTCCATCTTCCCCATCCGTACTTCACTTCTTCCTAAATTCTAACTCAAATCAAAGACCTTTCTTCTTGACTAGGCGGAGTATTGTGCACACGTGACTGCTTTCGATGGAGTTCTGCTGTAGACTGCCATCCTAGCATACAAGGCGCGGTAGGTTGTTCAGTTTAGGCGAGAGCTTACAAATTAGTTTTCGAGTCAATGCGCTATCGTTATGCGAAATGAAACTGACCAATCAGTAATCAGTCTCTTTCTCTGATAGCATTTGAGTCTTCAATTCAGTAGCACTCGTCAGCACCAGTTCTTTGTTCATAAAATCCATCTAAAACTGAATATTTACTAAAACCTTAATTCATACAGTGAAAATGAAAACTGACCAAGTGCAAAAAAAAAAAAAAACAAAGTTCTGAGGAAGCTAACAAACTGACCCATATATCTAAATGTGAGAAAGTAAGAATTAATTTAACTTTATTATAGTAAACTGTATGCCAATAAGTTGTACTTGTAACATTTTCAGGTCATTATTCACATAAAACTGAATAATATGCAGGTTTTTTGTTTTTGTTTTTTTTTTCTTAAAACTTTGCTTTTTGCACTTGGTCAGTTTTCATTTTGACTGTATCAATTATTAATTGATGAATTTAAATACTATTATAATCACAATCATGCCATGGTATGAAAGAAAAATTACACAACCTCGAGCGGGAATCGAAGTCGCAGGTTCGATTCCCGCTCGAGGTTGTGTAATTTTTCTTTCATACCATGGCATGATTGTGACTATAATAGTATTTAAATTCATTAATATGTCACATCAATGGACGTATATACGTCACCAAACATCGTAAGATGAAGATTACAATTATTAATTTTATATAAACACCTAAAAGTCCTAATTTGGATTTCTTAAAGTCCTAATTTGGATTTCATAAAGACCTCTCTTTTTTAGCACCTGGAAATCCATTCTCTAGCTATACGTAAAACAATTCAATTTTCACGAGTCCTAACAATAGATGATTTTCACGAGTCCTAACAATAGCTGTCACTTGCGCATAATTAAAAAAAATAACTATGCAATGCAAATACATTGGACTCATAAAATATTTTGATTCATTCCAAATTCTCACCAGTTTATGTTGCCACTGATTTGGAAACTTCAAATCTCTGCCCTGAAAACTAATTTGACTTACACTCTTACTCCCTGGCACGAAATATTTAGTAATTGTACATAAAATTTATGGGTCTGAGGTTGTGAACACTTTAAATACAATGCCGTTACACTGGATTATTTTGAAATTGAACATTTAGGAGTAAAATAACATCTATGTCTGTTTTCAATTCAAAAGAATGTTAACGTATCATACAGCTCTACGTTCATTGGCATCATAATTTCAGGGACTTGTACATGAACGCATAGCAAAAATCAATACAAATTTCCATAGGTAGACAATATTTAAACAGCAAATGCACAAAAATGTTGTTGCTACAATATGATGTCATTTTACATCGTCATAGTGCATCATTTGGAATGTTTTAAGGTGTTAGATGTAACTTTCAGATGTATATTTTTTTCGTATTACTCACAATTACATCCATGTCAAAAAATTCTTCCATTTGCATATAGTTCACACATCTCAAAATCAAATTAAATTAAGAGAACAGAAACTTTATGCAAGCTTTTAGAACACAAATATGTTGAAAGTAGACTGTTGTTATTATGATATTCATGTAAGAATTTTAAATATCTGTATTGAAAATATTAATTTCATTAAAGTGATTTTTGATAATAAAATAAAGAAATTAAAGATAATTCACCGTACATTCACCATTACCGTTAGTATATTTTAAATGTTATCTTATTAAGGGGGACACTCAACTACAGGGACATCATTTTATTTTTACTAACATTTTTAATATTAACCTATCTATACCTTTAGAGAACCGGAAATACCGCTTGCTCCCCCCTCCAAGACTGGAGTTCGATGATACTGGCGTAAAACACAAATCACTCTACTAGGTATAGGATGGAAGAAAAGTAGTTCATTCATTTACGTAAACTAGGAAATATCGCGATTTTGAGTTTGATAATTTTCATTAGGTTTTTCTTTAATCAAAGTACAGTACTGTATTAAGAATAAGTGTTTTTGCTCACGAAGTGAGTTATCCATGCGAACGTATTCATTATGCAGTGTATATTATACTGTCTACAGCACATTAGCGTACAATATAGAGAAAGAAGTTAAATTGAAAAATAATCATAATATGAATATTTAAACACAATTCTGAAAATGGTGGCCGTTCATTTCGATACAGGCTTCAGTTCTTTTGTGCATATTATCGCACTATAGACTATTGCATCTAATTCCAATTGCCAGTTTCGTCCTTCTTACTAGTAACTCATGTTGAAATAATTCTGTACCTACTCTACGTACTGTGAATTCAATCTTCACTTCTGCCCGACCCGAAAATATAAAATTACTCAGACATGCTATCTACTGTCCGTCCAAGTGGTTATGCCGCAGGATTGTAGAAAGGGAGGAAATCACGTGACAGTTAATTACTTAACGAGGCCCTTTTATTTAAGTTAAATTAAACAGCTGTATTATATTACGTAAACTTCCAATTCCTAAGAGAAATTAATGTTTTCAGAAAAGAGCTAAGACAGCCCAGCTTTTACAGAGGGGCGAGCAGAAGCAGGTCGGGGAAATCGGGATGCGACGTAGGCAAACGGACAGTACCTGTGCGAAAATATGATTCAATATTGAAAGCTCTTTCGTCACTGGAAAACGCGAACATATTTCTGGAACGTACTATACTCAGTAACTCAGTACTGCTTACTATCTGCGGTCTTGGTTCTGTGTGGAGTTGGAACTTCCTTAGTAGAAGGGATGGGAGTGAAGTACATTCAAAAACTCAGGTACAATAAAAATTGAAGTAAAAATAAAATGATGTCCCTGTATAGTTTAGAACTTTTTTCCTATTTGACCAATCTTTTTCAAATTTGGAGAAAAAGTTTAATATATACATGGAAAGTAACATGCAAAATCTCAGCTCATTAGATCCAATACTTTTCAGAATAAAACATATTTCAATTTTTAATCAACCATTAATTGAAGTATCACTTTTAATTATCATTTTTTATTTTTTGGCTTTGTGCATTTGACTGTGACTTCTCACTGAATAGGGGAAGAATTCTGCGTATTGATTTTGTTCTGTCACGTAAATTAGTGTAGAAATTTAATTTTTCCTTTCTATGACACTTTTCCTCCAATTTTTAAGTTGAGTGTTTCCTTAAGAACTATCAATAAAAATCAAGAGCGTTATATAATTTGTTTTCGATATGTGTACACTCAGTCACATACAATATACACATTTAAACACATTTTTCACATAATAAGTAAGAGTCCATTCGGCCGACCGCGGCAGGACAGCCCATGAAAAGCCAAGACCGACCAGCCGGCTGCTTGTCTCACGTACACATACCTCAGTAGAGGTGAACGATCATACAACTAGAACTCTGGTAATGTGTGGTCAACACCGGTCCCATACACTGGTGGAAATTGCATGAGAAAATGCGCATTCTGTAACGCGAGTAGTAGGCATGATGCCTTAGGCCACGACGCTACAGCGAAGCAGAATATGCAAGAGTGAGTAAAGAAAAATATATGCAGCCGAAATGTATGTTCCACTCATTAAAATATTTCTAAATTATTCATTAGAGGGCTAACGATGAAAAAATTATGCTTGTAAGCATGTATGAAACTATGACTGCAAATTTTCGTGCATCTGCAGTTTAAGTGACAGATTTTTTACGATTTTTCCATGTGCCCACGTATAAGTCTCCGTAGAGTAGACACTAACACATTACATTTTTGTACTACATTTTTAAAAGCAAAATATACAAAGTTTCGAACTTTAAAAACATTGGTCCTTCATTGTCCTAGCATAAGTTATGCATAGAGCATTGCAGTGATTGTAGTTTAATATTTGAAAGATAAAAAAGCTATATGGCTAGCACATGTAGCTTACACGTCAGAAAATGGAATTCATTGAGTTAGAATTCTTAAAATAAGGAAAAGAAAAAATTATAAATAAAATATGAAATCCTTTTTCCATGATAAATCTTTGCTTAAAATGAAGTTTAAACTTTACGGAAAGAGAAGTGGAAACTCTACAGATTAAATGACTGTAGCTGAGGCAGTGCTTCATTTTCAGTAGGTAGATAATTGTTAAATGAAAGGTACTAAATATCCCATTCAGTATACTTCTTGAACCTATATAAGAACTTGTAAAATTCCTCATTGAATATGTCTGTGGCCCTCAGCATTAAGGACTGTAAAACACCTTGGTTTTATACCTACTATGTCGTCACAGGAACTTGACAGCCTGTTGCTCGTAGCCGTCTTCTTGTTGCAATGTGTAACAGGCAAAAATATATTCCTAATTTATTACCTATTTCTTTCCCATAGGCTGTATCAATGGCCGGAAAACATTACAAAAATATTTACACAAGGCCAGAACCTTTTATCTCACTGCCGATTGTGTTAACTTCCCGTACTTCACAATAACTTCCTTGTTATTGATAGGCCACGCTTAATAGCTAGTTCTGATAGCGGAAAAGCGGGGCTTGGGGAGGGTAACCTCGCGACCTATGCGTGTGATATGCCGACTTGAGATAACATTCAGTACTGCTGAGCTGACGAGAAGGAGAGCGCGGCTTGAGGAGAGGAACTCTGTTATCGCTGCGAATCCTCGTTGCACGTGGTATATGAACTGTATTAATCATTCCAGTGTTGTCAATCGGCGGGTAATTACCCGATTTTCGGGTAAAATTGTGGTCGGAGGATATTTGAGTGGATATTAAGACATTTCTGGTATTTTCGGGTAATTTAATACCTTTAGAATTTCCAAATTTGAATTAGTACCGTAATTTAATGTATCCATTATATATTATGTATTTATTTTTAACTTTATTCTGTACAATTTATACGAAAATAGATAAGTGTGTAAGGGCTTCCTCCCCGGGAATTCCTAGCATCTTTGGTCGAAATTTCACCACAAATGTTCCTTCACTCCAGCGCACTAGAGTGCTGAGTCATGCTGACGACGCAATTTTAGCTCGCGTCGCTGCATATTCTTTTGATCATTGCGATCGGAGGGAGAGCTGCAATGCAACTAATTCTAATTCAATGTTTGCCAGATTGAGGAATTAATACCTCGGTGCAGGAATATTTTGGTCCGAAAGAGACTGAGGGATTTTTAGTTTAATTTTAAGAAAATGTTGAGATTTCTCATAATATGAAAATAATAATAATAAATAAATGCATATGGGCTCCTCAATACTATTCGTCCAAAGTAATGACATGGGTCATGACAAATTACTCATGAAGGGTGATCATTGCATGGCGATTTCACAATATGATGTAATGATCACGTGGATAGGTCGAAGTTTTGGTAGAAAAGAAACACTTAAAGAATTTCAAGTATTCTTTCATGTTGACATACATAATATCCTTTCTCCTTGCGCTACTCGTTGGTTGTCTTTGAAAATGTGTGTTGATAGAATATTGGAAAAGTATCAAATAGGCCTACTTAAAGCATATCTGAGAAATTTAGTTATGGAAGACCCATCTACTACTACAGAAACTATGTTTTCAACTATGGAAAATCTATTCACTTTGGTTTATTTGGAATTCATGTCTTACGTCTTATGCATACTTATAGAATTCAATACGTTCTTTCAGAGTGAACTCCCTTTGCTTCACAAGTTAAAGCCAGAAGAAGAAAAAATGCTAAAGATCTGTCCTCTAATTTTATAAGAATGGATATTGTTAAGGCAAAGCCAATTCTGCTGTCAGAGCATGCAAATCCAAGAAACTTTGTTGAATTGAATTCCATATATTTAGGCATTGCAGCTCAGGAAACATTTGCTGGACTCAAAAACAATCCAGAAGTACAGGCACAAGACATAAACTTCTTTCTCAAAAGTTGCTTGAATTTCTACATAGAACTTATCTTACAGATTAAGGGACGATTTGACTTCTCAGATCTTCTTTTCGAAATAATTTCCATAGTTGAACCTACCACAGCTCAGTTATTCACTGCTAAATCTTTGCTCTCTGTAGTTACAAGGTTTCCAGTTTTAAAGAAACTAATAAACTGTCAGCAATTGGATTCTGAATGGAAAAATCATTGTTTGTTTGAACATTAAAAACTCGGCCTAGATCCATCTAAACCTGCTGAAGAATACTGGAGAAAAGGTTTTGAAATGAAATCTCCAACAAATATTCCCATTTTCCCAAATTTACAGAAAACCGGTTTCCTCCTCCTTAGTCTCCTCTTTTCTAATGCCTCGGTTGAAAGAGTGTTTAGTGTCTTAAAGAACTTGAAAATCGCACATCGGAACAGACTGAAAACAGAAACAGTGATAGCAATGATGGCTGCAAAGGATTTATTTATTTTATTTTATTGGGTTATTTTACGACGCTGTATCAACATCTAGGTCATTTAGCGTCTGAATGATATGAAGGTGATAATGCCGGTGAAATGAGTCCGAGGTCCAGCACCGAAAATTACCCAGCATTTGCTCCTATTGGGTTGAGGGAAAACCCCGGAAAAAACCTCAACCAGGTAACTTTTCCCGACCGGGATTCGAACCCAGGCCACCTGGTTTCGCGGCCAGACGCGCTGACCTTTACTCCACAGGTGTGGACGTGCTGCAAAGGAGGGGATAGAAGCCAAGGGAGGATGTATTTCCTTTGAACCAACTAAAGACATATGAGGAGCAGTGTGTGGTAGCTATGGTACAATGCCAGATAATTGTGTTTAGGTAAGTTAATAGACTTAAATTTTAGCTTAATATGTAATTTGGTGTCCATCTATTTGATATTTCTGATGTTTATATTTAATTATAATTATTTTTGGAACGGGGAGGGGTATTTTGGAGGGTAATTTCAGAATTATATGTGGGTATTTTGGAGCAAAATCGGGTAATTTCAGGATTGTATGTGGGTAATTTCATTAACAAGTATTGGCAACACTGAATCATTCACAAACCTTGTGCTCTTGCTCTTGCACAGTCGTGTTATGAATCCATGTGTTGCGGTTACTAATATTGTTTCATTTTCATTAGTGTTTAGAAAGATTGTGTTTTATTCGTCAAAATAACTAAGTTAATAGTAATATTAGTAGGCATACATGCAGTTAATTTCGTATAGGTATACAGTATTTTATAATGGAACCACAGAGGAAAAAAGAAAAAACACACAGTGAGGCCCGGGAAATTATTAGAAGGGTTATACTTGCTTGTGATGAGGAATCACGACAAGGAAAACTTAGTCACACAGTGAAACAAGCAAATTTACGAATATCTCATTAAACTGGTATTTCAGTCAGTTCAATAACAAGAATTCGTAGAGAAGGTGCTGAAGATGGTGAGACTTCCCTTTCTACTCCAGAGAAACACAGAAAACGCCAAGAGGAAAGAAATGTTCATTTGGACGATTTTGATAAGAGGATAATTCGAGATACTATTAGCGAATTTTATTTAGTGAGAAAACAGGTGTCCACATGTCCAAAACTTTTGCCTGCATTGAAAGAAAAAATAAACTTTCCATGGGGAGAACATTCTTTGAGAAGAGTTTTGAAAAATATGGGTTATAAATGGAAAAATATCAGAATGTGAGGAAAATATTAATTCAACGCCCACATATTATTGATTGGCGTTGTATATATCTGAGGGCAATACGTCGATTCAGGGAGCAACACCGCCGTATAATATATATTGATGAAACCTGGATAGATAACAATTTGACGGTTCATAAATGTTGACAGAGCGACAGTCAATCGGGAGTACCGACATTTCCCACAAATATATGGTCCTGGAACACAACTATGGCCCATTCAAATTTTGTACTCTAAGACGTAGTACCTCGTTTATCTATATTTTTGCTGTACTATAGTTTGAAGTCAAGTCACTGCAGCTATCTACGAACGGTCTATGTTACTTCTACAATGTTCTTTGAATAGTTGTATCGTGGACCATAGTTGTGTTTCAGGGCCATAGTTATGGGAAATGACGGTATTGACTAAGTGAAGTTCAACTAATCGCCTTATAGTCGTTCATCCTGGTTCAGAAAGTGGTTTCGTGGAAAATTCATTACTAATTTTCCAGGCTGGTAGGGCTACAGGAGATTACCACGGCCAGATGATTTCAACAAATTTTGAACGCTGGGTTAACACTCAGCTCCTGCCGAATCTGCCAGAAAAAAGTGTTGTTGTTATGGATAATGCTCCATACCACTTTATTCAAGAAAACAAACCACCAACAAGGAATTCTGTAAGAGCAGAAATTATTTCGTGGCTGGAGAATAACAACGTGCCTTTCACTGTAGAAATGGGGAAATCTGAACTTTTCATGTTGATAGAAACACACAAATACTCAGAAAAGACATTTGGTATCGATAAAATTTTGAAATTTCATGGATATGATGTTCTCAGATTTCCTCCATATATGTGCGACCTTAGTCCGATTGAGCTTGCAGGGGCAAAAGTAAAATGCCTGATACGTGAAAGAAACGTTGCTGCAGAAATGTCAATGGTAGTACTGTGGGACATAGCAACGAATGCATTTTCATAATTTACCGGAATGATTGGTTAGGGTACTGCAATCATGTGCGGAAGTGGAGACTCAATACTGAGAAAAGGATGGGTTGTTGGAAAACATTATATATGTGTCTATCATTGCATTGGAGGGTGCCGAAAGTGATAGTAGTGACTCGAGTGACTCACAATCAGATGAAGAAAGTGACAACGCCGAGCTTGCCCGTCCACTGTCGGACAGGGAATAAGGAAGCTCAATTTTCATCATATCACGTGAATTAAATTAAATAATTATTTTTTTTTCTATACCAGAATTACAAGCAGCGTTTATTGTTGCTGAAAGTCGTTACAATATAAAATTAGTTTAATAACACTTCGCTCTTTTGTTTTCACAGATTACGTATTCATTGACTGCATCTATTATAAAATCGACATTAATTCATTAATATTTATATTATTTCATTAATATAATTTTATAATTCTGTTGTACAAAAAGAAAGCGTATGAAACTCGTACAATGTAAACTCGTTTACAATGCTATGCAATTATTATACAGAGTGATTCCAAAAGGACTATAAAACTTTGTAAGCTTGTAGAAATTTATTTAGAAAACATACGAAGCTGGTTTCAATGCCATCTGATAGCAAAACTCACCAAGTTTTTACTGACATAGCTTTGCACTACCTAGTTCTGTCACCGCGTGCGGTAACGTAGTTAATTTCAAAATGGCTGCTTTCACAGGTGTAGAACGAGCTCGCTGTGTGTTTTTGTTCGAAGAAACGAAATCCGCGACAGTGGTTCAGCGTATATTTCGTACCCAGTATGGCAAGAATCCTCCTACCAGGGCAACAATTTATTCTTGGCACCGTACTTTTGTTGAGACTGGCTGTTCTATTACCCATGCCAAATCTCCCGGACGTCCACGTGTGGCTGATGCTGTGGTCGAACAAGTGAGGCAAAGTTTTGTTCGAAGTCCTAGAAAATCATCGCGGCGTGCTTCTCGTGAAACTGGGATTCCACAATCAACCGTTTGGCGCATTTTAAGGAGACGTTTTCACTTAAAACCATCCCATTTACGATAGTCCAACACATTACTGATGAAGATAAGTTGGTTCGACGGGATTTCTGTGTAGAAATTCTTGGTAGGATTGAAGAAGATGAGACGTTATTGAATCACGTGATCTTTAGCGACGAGTCGACATTCCACGTCACTGTTAAAGTAAATACCCATAACTGCAAGATCTGGTGCTCTGAACCTCCACATCTCCATCTGCAACATGTTCGTGACAGCCCAAAAGTGAATGTGTTTTGTGCCTGAAGTAAAACTAAAGTATACGGCCCCTTCTTCTTCCAGGAAAAAATTATCAATGGTTTTGTCTATCTGAATATGCTACGAAATTTTCCCATCCCGCAGATAAATGAAGACGATCAAGAAGGGAAAATTAAATTTCAGCAGGATGGTGCACCTCCACACCACCTCCAAAACGGCCGTGATTTTCTCGACTTGAGGTTTCCTAGTCGGTAGATTGGTCGTGAAGGACCAACATCATGGCCACTTCGGTCCCCCGACTTGACACCGCTTGATTTCTTTTTATGGAGGTTCCTTAAAGATCAAGTGTACATTCCACCGTTACCTGCCAATCTCGCTGAGCTCAGAAACCGAATCACCGCCGCAGTTGAATTAGTGACGCCGGATTTGCTGCAGCGAATTTGGCAAGAAATTAAATTAAGGTAGGATGTCTGCCGCATGACCAACGAAAGTCACACTGAACCACATTGAGTGAAAACTTAGTGAGTTTTGCTATTACATGGTATTAAAACCAAATCTGCATGTTTCCTCAATAAATTTCTATAACCTTACAAAATTGTATAGTCCTTTTGGAATCACTCTGTATTCGTTACTAATGTAATAAAGTATTACATTATACAATTATTGATTATGTACAGTACTATTATTATATTAATGTACACAATTTTTTTGCACATTAAATTATTCTTAAATTGTCGAATTCCTGAATAAAGTAACGGAAGAAAATTAAATTTAGGTACTTAAATGCTTTGAGAATAACTTATAACCTAATTTATTGTTAACGGTTAAAAAAATTCTTTCGCATTAATATGTTAAATTAGAAACGCCATTAATATTTTCAGGTCACGTAGTACGAAGATGCATACGATATAAATGTTGTGACTAGCATTACGTCACGCATTCCTTCCGCTCTCCTCGTCAGCTCTTAGCAGTAGGGTCTATCATCCGTTGAAAAGCATTACCGCTCCATAGTCTGCACAGATCTTTTATTAAATCTCTGCCTCTATGCAACGTCATAGTCTGCGTTTATCGGGAAGAGAAATGGCAAAAGGTTGTAATGCTTTTGAATAATATGCTAGAAAGCATTGAATTTCCGCGGAAGAGATTACAGGATCGAAGTCTCATTCGAGAACAACCGAACATTATTGATTGGCGTTCCATGAATATCACAAAAGTTAAACGCTTTAGAGCAGAGCAAAGACAAATATTTTATCTACAGAAGTCTTGGATAGACATAGATTTGACTTTCCAAAAATTATGGCAGAAGGAAAAGATGTTAGAATAAAATAAATCCAAAAGGCTTATAACAATAGATATAGATTCCGAAACTGGATTTCTTGATGGTGGTCTCCTCATTTATAAAGGTGGCTCAACTACTTGTGACTACCACCGAGAAATGGTTGAGGGAGCAAGTAACTCCAAACTTGCCACCTGCCTCTGTAACATTGCGAGTCTACTATGGACGAAATAATTCGATTGAGTAGAGATGATGGAAGTGCTAGTGATGATGGCGGTGGTGGTAGTGGAATGAAAGTGCTAGTGCTAGTGATAACTCTGCCACACTGTTTTAAGTGAGAGTAATAACATTTATATATATATATATATATATATATATATATATATATATATATATATATATAATACTGTATAGCGTATACAAAATAATATAAATATTTGGCTTGTACCATAAGCAGTAATATGAGCTGTTGTCAGGAAGTCAAAAATGAGAATAGCAATGGTAAAAGAAGCTTTTAATAGAAAAAAGCATCTTCTGGGGACATCTGGAAAAAGAACTAAGGAAGAGACTAATGAAGTGCTTTGTGTGGAGTGTGGCATTGTGTGAGACGGAAACATGGACATTACGACGAAGTGAAGAGAAGAGACTAGAAGCATTTGAAATATGGATATGGAGAACAATGGAGCGTGTGAAATGTGCAGACTAAATAATAAATAAAGCTATGCTGTAAAGACTGGGTGAAGAAAGAATAATGCTGGAGCTGATCAGGAAGAGGAAAATGAATTGGCTGTGTCACGGATAGAGATGGGAACGATATATCGGTTTTTACGAAATACCGATATTTTCGTTTTGATATATCGATATCGAAATTTTGATTCAGTATATCGTATAATATATCGGTTTTCTCATAAATTTATCGGTTTTTTATATTTGTTTTTGTTTTTGTGGAATTATTATGAACAACAAAATCCACACTAGTTAACTCCGATAATTCCCTGAGAGATGGGGTTAATGAAAGTAGGCAGTAACATAATTGTGCAATCTTGAAATATTCAATCCAGTCAATGCCTTTCTCTGATTGGCAGGTCTAGAATTCGCATTCAAACTATTTAATGTGCAGTACCAAATTCAAAATCCAACGTGTGCAAACATGAGACTGAGACGGGAGGTTTATCTACTACTGTTTTAGTATTAATTTCTCCAAGGCAGGAGCAACTGCCACTCTGAAAAGGAACTGTTTGACTTCAAAACTTTTATTTCTATGTTTTTAAATATTAAGAGAAACAAGGATGTAGTGCTGCTTATGATTAGGTTTTCTCCGGAGCAGTTGTTTGCGCGCTTTCAATCGGAGACCTCCGGATTACCTCCGATTGATGCCGCGCAGGTTGTATATGTGCTGTGGCGCAGACATACACTTTCCGCTGAGCATTCCTTTAATCGGATCAGGTAGTGATTCGAGTCCGCGTATCTTTTAAAATAAGTTGTAATTTGTTGTTGTTTATTCTCTCTTTTATGTTAATCTCTCTCTCTCTATCTTCGGTTTTTTTTCTTGTTTTGCTTGAAGTGCTGCGTTAGCTGACAAGTTTTTTTTTCTAGTTTTAAAATTCATTGTATATGTGGAAAGGCGTATTAGTTTTATGTCATTGATCAAATTAATAACATTCAATCTAACTGCAAAACTAACGCAGAAGTAATGTTTTTTCAGTAGCTAATGTAAACATGTATACTGTAGTTCTCCTAGAAACTCTTGTTTAATCGCAGTGTTTGTCAATTATTATTCTAATCGGTTTAGTTTAAAGTAAAATATATTGAGGGAGCTTCAGAATGGAACAAAAGAAACGTGGATTATCACTGGGTTAAAATTTACTGTCCAACATAATTTATTCAGATTCTTCACCCGGACAGGATTGTGATTATTGTGTTAAAGGGTGACAGTATTTGAACTGCCTCTTCTAAAACGCGCCACTCTTTTAGTAAAAAAATTATAAACGGATATAAACTTAAGAATAATTGTACTAATTTTATTATATTATTACTACATGTTTCTTTAGTTTCATTCAGAAACTCAATATTTTAATCCAAACAGTAAAATATAACTCAAGTTGTCTAAACAGCAAAATATACATAACTCAAGTCGTCTTTTAAATATTTTATATGTTTTTTATTGCCTTTAAAGTTACGTTTTAGAGAAATTTCAAGACTTTTCCTATAGCCTACTGTGGGCCTTTGGGAACAATAGCACTTAAAAAATTTAAGAAGAAATCGTATCAAATGTTTTGCGTAATTGTTTTCATCAAGTTCGCGTTTGTGCAATCGCTTCAAATGGTCTAACAAATTCGAAGTTCCACCACCCTTAGAATAAATTCGTCCACAAAGTTTACAATGTGCGCCTTTATTATTACATTCAACTAAATTAAAGAATTTCCATGCGACGGATATCCGATTTTGTGCCATTTTAGTCCACTCTCAACTACAGTCAGTCCGTAAGCGCCGGTCGTCCTTGAGCTAACTGTCGCTTCGCTCCGAACCACCGCATCCCTCCGTATGTCCCCTGTTCCACTTACGGTAGTACCGGAGATCACCGGTGGAGAGCAGCACTGCAAGGATGTAATACTGGTTTGAGATTTGTTTACGGCTAGGATTTCTATGCACAACCTAGTACTGACATTGTTTTCTTATTATAGCCTATATTTTGGTAGATACAAAATTTTATCCCCATAATCACCATCATCATTATTATCATCATTATCATCATCACCACCACCATTGAGATTTTGAATATTGGAGTGTTACAATAACTTGCAATGAGAACTTAGTATAGAAGGTTTGTATCAAATCAATTGTGAAGTTTGTTAAAACTTGTAACATTCTAAGTACTTTTTACTTACATTTAAAAATGAATACAAGTACTGTTTACTGACATTTAAAAATGAATACAAGAACTGTTTACTTACATTTAAAAATGATTACGTTGTTATCTAGAAAAGAGCATTATATTTGTATCCTCGATTGAATCCTATATAAAATTAGAATAATTGAATCGTGGATTGGAAGAAACTGATGGGGATCCTAAAGAAAATTGGAATGGATTGGAAAGGCTTTTCAATAACCTACAAATGAAACGAGTCAAAGGAGAAGAAATGTCAGAAGCAAGTGAAATAGGGAGAAGAGTACGACAAGGATACCCTTTATCACGTACTCTGTTCAACATCTACTTGGAGGATTTAGTGAAGAACTGTTTTCAGAACATGGGAGGAGTGATAGTAGGAGGAAGAAGAATATAGTGTTTAAGGTTTGCTGATATGGCGTTGTAAGATAATACTAAAGGATAAGCTACTGGAGCTAAATGACAGCTGTGAGCAATATGGACTGAAGAAGCAATATGGACTGAAGATAATTGCCAACAAGTCGCAAACCATGGTCATAGGAAGAAAAGTAAAGAAGGTAGACTTGTGATTTCTAAATGAGGCAGTAGAGCAAGTGGACAGATTCAAATACTTGGGGTGTACTATAAGCAGTAACATGAACTGCTGCCAAGAAGTCAAAAGGAGAGTAGCAATGGCAAATGAAGCTTTCAATAGAAGAAAGAGCATCTTCTGCGGACCTCTGGAGAAAGAACTAAGGAAGAGACTAGTGAAGTGCTTTGTGTGGATTGTAGCATTGTATGGGGCAGAACCTTGGACATTACTAAGAAGCGAATAGAAGCATTTGGAATGTGGATATGGAGAAGGATGGAGCGTGTGAAATGGACAGAGTAAGAAACGAAGCTGTGTTGGAAAGAGTGGATAAAGAAAGAATGATGCTGAAACTGATCAGGAGGAGGCAAAGGAATTGGCTGAGAAGAAACTGCCTACTGAAGGAATGGTGAACGGGAGAAGGGTTGGGGGCAGAAGAAGATATCAGACGATAGACGACATTAAGACATATGGATCATATGAGGAGACAAAGAGGAAGGCAGAAAGTAGTAAAGACTGGAGAATGCTCTGTTTGTAGTGAAAGACCTGTCCTTGGGCAGAACACTAGGAATGAATGAATGTTTCAATGTCAAATACTGACCCATATAGAGTTCACTTAACACTTTCCCATGGTATCATTTAAGCTCATCTTACCTCCACCATAATTTTGATTTAGGTTAGGAACTACATAATAATAAAATTATGATATTGAAAATGTATTGTTTATCGTTGCAATTTTACATTTAATCTTTTGATTGTTATGATGTTAATTTCAATTCTAATAAGGAATAGGCTATTAAAATTTAAGTTTATTGTAATAAATGTACGCCCACAAATGTAATTGCATTAGTAGGCCTATCAATTTGCTTACAGGACAGCGATATAGCGAATCGTTTCGATATACCGATATATATACTGCAATATACATCGTTTATCGAAATTAGGTTTGCAATATATTGTAATATAAATATATCGGTATTTAAATTATTTCCCCCATCTCTAGTCACGGAGTAAGAAGAAACTGCCTCCTGAATGATGCACTGGAAAGAATAGTGAACGGAATAAAAGTTTGAGTCAGAAGACAGTAGGGCTATATGGACTTAAAAATCATGATCATATGCGGAGACTAAGATGAAGACAGAAAATAGGAAAGATTTGAGATGCTGGGTTTACATTGAAAGACCTGCCCTTGGGCAGAATGTAAAAAATGGCATTTAACTGGTAATTCACACAATATTCAAGTTGGTTAGTCTATGTCTATATTTCTGTATTTGTATTTTACATTGCATATAGCGTAGTCTTGTTCTCATCGAAATTCCAATAATATGTGCTGCGGAAATAGAACAAAATGTTTTTTTGTACGCTAGCACTAACTGTTGTAGAATGTTGACGATACATCTCGCTTATCGCGAATACATTATAATCAGGACTCGCTAGGAGTCCAGCTCGCTACTTAATGCGGCCCTACAATACATTTTTGAACTTAACGTCTATACTCTTTTACATAATGAGCTATACATGACTCCTCAAACCACTCTTCACCCATTTGTCAGCAATAGTTCCTTTATAATGTTGCAGAATGATATTACTAACGAGCTATAGTTTAATTTCTGGGGCTACTATTTTACTCGTAAAATGCACATGAATGAAAATAATGATTTAATATGGACACAAATAGGCCTAAGTTGATGAACTTTAGATTCTACTTTGCACACAATCCCAGAAATAAGACATTTGATTTCATCATACGCCTATTTGTACATTTTACGTGAACATATTTAATTAATTTGTACAAATGTATCGTAGTACGGTACTTAAAATGTCTGTGCGTATATTGCAATTCAGGGGTCGTCAGCACAGAGCAGCTGGGGCTAGCCTGTTACCCGCGGAAAACGCAGTGCACTATAGTGCTCTCGTAGCTGCTAGCGGGTATGCTCTCTTTCTCTCCCTGTTGCACGACGGTGCGCACGGGACGGCACCGCGTACCCATTGCACATTTCAGCGAGTGTTGACGACCACTGTTTTAATTCATACCATTATTCCAATTTTTAAGAAAATCTGTATTGAAAATTCGTCTGGCTAAGGAGAAACTGTCTACTGAAGGATGTACTGGAAGGAATGGTGAACGGGGGAAAGGTTGGGGCAGAAGAAGGTATCAGATGAAAGACATTAATACAAATGGATCATATGCGGAGACTAAGAGGAAGACAGAAAAGAGTAAACAATTTGAGAATGCTAGGTTTGCAGTGAAAGGTCTGCCCTTGGGCAGAAAACTATGAACGAATTATATCATCATCATATCCCTCACGTATTAGACCCTACAGGATCTGTTACGGTCTCATGCCAGCGCTTTCGTGATCTTCCCAATTTCCTCTTTCCTCTTGGTACATAAGTAAGAATCTGTTTAGGCCATCTAGTGCGAACCATCCTTTCGACATGTTTTTTTTCCACTGAAGTCGATATTGTTGAACAAAATTAACTATAGGATCCATTTTGAGTTCCTGCAATATGTCCACATTTTTACGGTGTTCCAGCAAAGAGCATCCCGCTGTTCGTCTCATGAACCTCATTTCCGCTGTCGTCAGCCTTTGCTCATCAGCTTTTCTGATTGTCCATGCCTCGCTACCGTAAGTGAGGACCGGTCGAGCTAGTGTTTTATATACCTTTAGCCTTGTATGTTTCTGAACATGGGAGGATTTGAAGACGGCGTTAAGGACGCCAGTGATTTTTATAAATTTAGATATTTTGTTTGACATATCTTCATCAGTGATGTAAGAGAAGTTATAACCTAAATAGTTAAATGAATTAACACGTTCAATTAAAGTATTATTTATCATGATCTTACTTGGAATTGGGTTCTCTCCCGAAAATGCCATGACTTTTGTTTTCTCTTTTGAGATTTCCATATTGAAATCAGAGGCGATTATTTGCAAATTATAAATGGCTCTTTGTAAAGCATCCTCTGTTTTAGCGATAATAACCTGATCGTCGGCAAACATTAGTGTATCGAGAACTCTGTTTCGATTAATTTGAATTCCAGCATGATGACTTTGCCTCCAAATGTATAAAATATGGTTCATATATATAATAAACAACAGAGGGGAAAGACCGCACCCTTGTCTAACACCTTGGTTGATGGAAGTCCAGCTAGTAGTTCCGCGTTCAGTTCTTATGGCAATTTCATTTTGTTAATATAAATTATAATGGAGAGAATGATTTGGTTTGGCACATTATCATAGCGTAAAATCTCTAAAAGTTTATTTCTATCAACTCTTATCAAAAGATTTTATGAAATCAATAAAAGCTAAGTGGGTTGGAATATTAAATTCTCTGTGCTTTTCAATTAAAATCTTCATAGTGAAATAGCTGTCACAACATGATCTTCCTTTTCGTAATCCATTCTGTTCTTCAGTGATTTTGTCTTCGTAAAGATGTGATAGTTTATTTTTGATTATGGCTGTATAGATCTTATATCCAGAATTGAGAAGACTTATACCCCTGTAATTTTCACATAGTTTTTTGTTTCCTTTCTTATAAATGGGTACTACAATGGCCTTTTGCCAACTTTCTGGGGGGTTTACTCCTGCCCATATATTGTTTAAGAAATATAAAAGTCGATAGGTAAATTCTTCTCCAGCGTATTTAAAAAGCTCGAAATTTAAATTATCTTCGCCTGGGGCTTTCCCGTTTTTTAAACGTTTATATACTTCAATGAGTTCATCATAAGTAATAATATCATTGTGTTGTTGTTGTTGTTGGAATTATTTAATGTAAGAGAGATGTTTTTGTGAAACCATATATTTTTAAAGTAAGCAAGTAGAGATTCGTTAGGAATAGGGTTTATAACAACATTTTCTTTTATCTCCGAATTTATTTTCTTTAAAATTTTTAAAGTTTTGGGTCTTGGTAATGTTAAATCTCTTTCTAATCTTGAGACGAAATCATTCCATTTCTCTCGGTGTCGCTTTATTGTTTCCCGTTTTGCAATTGCCCTCTTTCTTTTATAATCAATTTCATCTTCAAGTTTTTTTGTTTGCAAAAATCGGAGATATGCTTCTTGCTTATCATTTATCACCTTCTTGATATCCTCATCCCATTTCAGTATGCCTCTTTTTCTCTTCTGCTTAATATTTTTTACGCCAATACTTTTAAATGCAGCCTTTTTCAAAATATCTATTAAGTTGTTCCATTCTTCCTCTATATTATCCGAGATTTTGATTTTTTGAAGATATTCCTTTATGCGACATTCATAAAGCCATTTAATACTATCATCTCTCAATAAGTCTACTTTAAAAATAAGCCTATTGCTTTCTTGCTTGAAATTTTTAATATTTCTTTTATGCCATGGTGCTGGTATTCTAATAAGGGATACAATTAAATAATGATCTGTCTCTAATTCAGGACCTCTACAAGCTTTGACATCTAAAACGAAGCTAAACAATTTTTGATTACAAATGACATAGTCAATAATAGATTGTGATCCTCTTGCGTGCCATGTATATGTGTGTATATTTTTGTGTTTAAAGAAAGAATTCATTACTTTTAGATCATTGTAATTCACAAAATCTCGTAGTCTTTGTCCATTATTATTACAAGTTGTTTCGCCGTGTTTTCCAATGTGCCCTCTAACTTCATTATTACCAATTCTTGCATTGAAATCCCCTAATAAAAGTAACATGTCTGATTTATTAACTTTATTGATGATGATTTGTAATTTATTGTAAAACAACTCACTATTATCTTCATCTCCTTCCACAGGCGCATAGGTGCCTATTACTGTCATAAAACCTCTTCTAAGTTTAATTCGAACTTCTATTAATCTTTCATTCCAAACTTTATAATAATCAATAGAGGAGCGTAGTGATTTATGAATCATTAAGATAACCCCAGCTCTTGCTCTTTCTTGTCTATTAACACCACTGTATAATTGAATATAGTTTGAACGAATTATATAATATACAAAAATATATGTTAAGCCCTTCTTTAGTGGCTCACTGAAGACTAAGGAATTGATTTACACCAGGAAGGGGCAAAATAGTAATACGCTTCGCTACCAGACCAGGCAGACTTCGAAAAATTCG
The DNA here is from genome assembly GCF_040183065.1 of Periplaneta americana. Classification (NCBI taxonomy): domain Eukaryota; kingdom Metazoa; phylum Arthropoda; class Insecta; order Blattodea; family Blattidae; genus Periplaneta; species Periplaneta americana. The sequence continues at coordinate 115,950,788 of NC_091119.1, forward strand.
TTAGAATATAAATAATTTTATATAATAATCATCAGGGTTGGGTTCTTTATGACCTAAAAATCTCCAAAATATACAGTATAAAATATGCACTTATGACCTAAAAATTCCAGAAATATGCACTGTAACATAAAAAATATGATCTAACAATATTATAATTAGGTAACAATTTCAGTTATAAAATAAATTAGTAAATTAGTTTATGAGAATGAACTATTTATTTAAGAATAAAATGCACATGAGAAGCAAGCTAAAGTATGGAATTTGATATTATAGTTTGTTGTTTAGTCAACTGTCTGAAGACAGGTTTGAACCTCATAAGTAACACCAATAAGGCATCACTCATAAGACAACTAGACCAGGAAATAATGGGGTAGGGTGACCAGTTCCTTTCCCCCTCCAAAGCATACGTCGCCGATTAGCTACATATTCCACTAATCAGACTTCAGACGCATACAAACAATTGTTCTTCCCCTGACACAAATCTCCAAGTGAGATGTACTTTCTGATAATAGGTATACTGTACATATCAGCCAGAACCTCAATCAGAGGTTGATATTGTAGTATGCTTTTTATTTTATTAAAATTATCAGTAGTTGGCGTATGCTATGATTTTTTTTGCATGCTTCTTTTAGATCAGTTTATGAATCCTGAGTTGCAATGTACAGTTACCCTTAAAAAGACTAAGACGATTCTTGGTCGTCGGACGTTAAAGTTCTACCGCGCGGTTCACTCGATATCGACGTAACGATAAGAACCATGAGAAATACAACAAGAATTGTTACAAGGATCACAACAAGGACAAGGACAAGAATAAGGATCACGAAGAAGACAGCCATTTAAGGCCACAATTTCACAACATAACTCGGATCAAAAAATATCATTGCTTCTCTGTACCGAATGGCAAATGCCTGCTATGGGATCTACATTCTGGAATGCTGCTTTCGCTGACTTGTCTCGGTAGCTCATATAGTAGCGTGTCGGTCCATTGTATAACCGAAACATCTCGTGTTCGATCTCAGGTAAAACTGTTTTTTATTGAGGTGTAATTAATTTGTTCAGAGTACCTCGACTGTCTAATTTATCGAAAAATATAGAATAACTTATGCCCAATTTCTGGGTCTTACAAGTGAGCTGAACCTCGTCAAAAAATAATAATAAATCTTCCTTGGAAGTTAAAAGTATTCCTCCTCAAACAAAAGTCATAATAAACAAAAAGAGACCTGTTAACTTAAAATCTTGTCCACATGCCATCAGCTTCTATTAGGCCTACATCTCTAAGTCGATCCGCCATGGATGTCACGAGATTGTGGAATAAGTTCTGATCCCCGGCGAGATCTTCCCAGGTGTCGACAACTTGATTCCACAATTCGTCTCGATTTCGAGGGCATCGGTGGGCATAGGTGGCTATCCTTCTCTTTTTTAATTCCGCCCATAAATTTTCGATGACATTCAAATCAGGTGACTTCGGAGGCCAATTAATGATTTCGATCTCGGGTCTCCTTTGAAACCATGTTTGAATGCTTGCGGCATAGTGCACGGGATGGTTATCCTGCTGGAACATCAATGTTCCTTCGGGAAAACGTTCTCGGGCGGAAGGAAGGAATATATTTTCCAGAATGTGCTCGTAAGTTCCCGCATTAAACCGGCCACCGATGCGTTCTATAACGCCAAGTCTGTTGTAAGACATCCACCCCCAACACGATATGCTAAAGCGCCCCGATCTTTCACGTCGGTGCACATAGCGCTGATCATTTCGGAGACCATCCTCACGATAGACACGGACAGGACCTTCGCAATCACTCGAGGTGGTTGTTTCGTCGGAGAAAATTACGTTTCTCCCATCGAAATCCACTCGATTGGTAGCGAAGGCAAGACGGTCGACAGCTTGAGCTTCCCCCAATATTTCCATTTGCGCAGCCCTCCGGCTCATAATACCGCGGTTCCTCAACCTGCTGATCACAGTCTGTGAAGAACCGGGAAAGTTCGAAAGGGGTCCTGTCGAACTGTCTCGAATAAAGAGAGCATCGTCTTCCAATGACGAAATCCGCGGACGCCCAGGAATAGGGCGATTTTTGACCTCCCCTGAATTTTGGTAAAGATGAATCCACCTCGCGGTTGTGCTTCCAGGAACACCGACCAAACGGCCAGCAGATCTAGCCTCATATCCAGCCTCAACTAGAGCTATAACTCGCTGTCTCACGTCACGTCGGTTCGCCATTACGATGAGAAATGAGGGATGACGATAATACTTTAGTGTAAACAATAACTATTTAACGTGATATACAATTGTTGAAATAAGGGGCATCTTGCACAGTAAGAGTTAATAAATTGACACTAAATTATAACAGGAAGTCCAATTGTTGCGAAACTAATCACATTAAACCTAATTACATTAAGTAAACAAACCCAAAGTTATGACACCACATTGCTACAGCTAAATTGTAGGTTATTAACATAAGCATTGAATAGGTCTGTGGTTGTGCGTTGGACGACAAAATCAAACATCGAAAGTTCGAATCTTGCCGAGGAATGTAACTTCTTGCTTTTTATAATGTAAATCAGACTTCTAACTACAATCATTCACATTTCTTACATTACTTACTTACTTACTTATTTACTTACTGGCTTTTAAGGAACCCGGAGGTTCACATAAGCTCTCCATTGGTCCCTATCCTGAGCAAAATTAATCCATTCTCTATCATCATATCCCACCTCCCTCAAATCCATTTTAATATTATCTTCCCATCTACGTCTCGGCCTCCCTAAAGATCTTTTTCCCTCCGGCCTCCCAACTAACACTCTATGTGCATTTCTGCATTCGCCCATACGTGCTACATGCCCTGCCCATCTCAAACGTCTGGATTTAATGTTCCTAATTGTCAGATGAAGAATACAATGCATGCAGTTCTGTGTTGTGTAACTTTCTCCATTCTCCTGTGACTTCATCCCTCTTAGCCCCAAATATTTTCCTAAGCACCTTATTCTCAAACACCCTTAATCTCTGTTCCTCTCTCAGAGTGAGAGTCCAAGTTTCACAACCATACAGAACAACCGGTAATATAACTGTTTTATAAATTCTAACTTTCAGATTTTTCGACAGCAGACTGGATGATAAAAGTTTCTCAACCGAATAATAACAGGCATTTACCATATTAATTTCCTCCCGAGTATCATTTATATTTGTTACTGTTTCTCCCAGATATTTGAACTTCTCCACCTCTTCAAAAGATAAATCTCCAATTTTTATATTTCCATTTCGTACAATATTCTCGTCACAAGACATAATCATATACTTTGTCTTTTTCGGGATTTACTTCCAAACCTATCTCTTTACTTGCTTCCAGTAAAATTCCCGTGTTTTCCCTAATCGTTTGTGGATTTTCTCCTAACATATTCACATTATCCGCATAGACAAGCAGCTGATGTAACCCGTTCAATTCCAAACCCTCTGTGTTATCCTGGACTTTTCTAATGGCATACTCTAGAGCAAAGTTAAAAAGTAAAAGTGATAGTGCATCTCCTTGCTTTAGCCCGCAGTGAATTGGAAACGCATCTGACAGAAACTGACCTATTCGAACTCTGCTGTACGTTTCACTGAGACACATTTTAATTAATCGAACTAGTTTCTTGGCAATACCAAATTCAATAAGAATATCATATAAAACTTCCCTCTTAACAGAGTCATATGCCTTTTTGAAATCTATGAATAACTGATGCACTCTACCCTATTACTCCCATTTTTTCTCCATTATCTGTCGAATACAAAAGATCTGGTCAATAGTTGAATCTATTACGCCTAAAACCACATTGATGATCCCCAATAATTTCATCTACATATGGAGTTAATCTTCTCAAAAGAATATTGGACAAAATTTTGTACGACGTCAACAAAAGTGATATTCCTCGAAAGTTACTACAGTTAGTCTTGTCCACCTTCTTAAAGTTAGGTACGATAATGGACTCCTTCCATTGTTCTGGTACAATTTCCTTTTCCCAAATAGCAAGTACAAGCTAATAAATTTCGTTAGATAATGCGCTTCCACCCTCTTGTATTAATTCTGCTGGAATTTGATCGATACCTGGAGACTTATAATTTTTCAGATTTTCTATCGCAACTTCGACTTCAGAAAGTGTGGGTTCGAGTATAAATGGCTCAGCAGTTTGTATTTCAATTTCGTCCCGATCATTTCTATTTGGCCTATGTATATTTAGTAGTTGTCCAAAATAGTTTTTCCATCTGTTCAGGATTGAATGAGCGTCTGCAAGCAAGTCGCCATTCTCATCCTTGATCACGTTTGCCCTTCCCTGATATCCATCCTTGAATTCCTTTATGCCCTTATATAAATCTCTAATGTTTTTATTTTTACTATTTGTTTCTACCTCATTCAGTTTTTCCTTCAAGTAATCTCTTTTTTTATTCCTAAGCGTACGATTTGCTTCCCGTCTTATATTGAAATAATTATCTCTATTCACCTCAACTGGATCCTGTAAGAATTTCAATTTTGCCTGTTTCCTTTTTTCTACTACCATGCAACAATCTTCATCAAACCACGGTTTCTTTTTCTTAGTTTCATAATAACCTATCCTCTGTCCAGCTGCAATTTTGATATTATATCGGATATTTTCCCACATGCTATTCACATCTAACTCTTCCTCAACATCGTCGGAACTTGCTAATACGGCAAACCTATTTGAAATTTCGAGCTGATAATGTTGCTTGCATTATTTATTAATATTTATAGACAACATTGAATTTGTAAAGAAAATACTTTAGAAATCTCATATGGAATTTGTGATCTGTAGTGACATAAACATAGATTATCTCTCGGAACTTTCCCGTAAAAGTAAATTAAATTCACTCCTTGAAACTGGAAACCTTAGTCGTAGAGTCATTTTCCCACCAGCATACAAGCTGAAGTAGCACAGCCATTGATAAAAGTTTTGTGCAGTGAATTAGACTGAATTCCTATTCGACAAAACCTACAATAATCAATTGCTTGTCTGAACATGATAAACAAATCCTTAGTGTTTCCGATGTCACTGAACAATTTCAAAATATTAATTTAAAAACTAAAAAAGGATCGTAAATGGTGTATCTAGTGATTATTTACATATTTTATGTCTACAAAATGAATCTTGGAAAAACGTATATGATACTGGTACTACTGATATTAAGAGTAAATGTATTGTATTTTTCACTTAATTTCATAATCACTTCAGTGGATGTTCTCCACTCAATGTTGTGAAAAAATTAAAAAGTAAAAAAATGTAGATATCGTAGGGACTTAAAAATCTCACGTATTAAAAGGAAGAATCTATAAGTAATTAGTTGCAATGTAATGATCCTCATGTTCTTAAATACTACAAGGAGTACAGTGTAATTTATCAAAAATTATGAAAGAGGGAAATAGAATACACTTGAATAGAAGAGTACAAAATTCAGATAATGTAATTAAAGCTATTCGGAATATTATTAAATTTAAACTTGTAGATATTCTAAGAAAGAAAATATTTTTTTTTCATTAAAACCAGTGATTATAAAGTAGAGAATCCCAAATCCATTGCAAATTCTTTTAACGTCTTATAGTATAGAGTACAGAAGTATTATTGACAACTTAAACATTCAAGATTTTGCAAAAGATACTGCAATTGGTAACTTAACAGGTGTATTTAATAATTAGTATTTATAGATTTATAGATAGATTTATTGATATAGTTCACAAAAGTACAAAACTTAATAATTTAACAAAAGATCTATATACAAATGTACTTCTACATAATAAATATACAATTTCCTAAACTAATTAATCTATCGCAAATCTCAATAATTTATTGGTTCAAACTTCCACTTACATCTTGTTTTAGTGCATGTTTAAACCAATCGTGATAACCCTTATTTATTTGTTCTTTTTCAAAACCTAATTGTAATATTTAGGTCTTATTTTACATAATAATTTATTATTCCAATTATGTGATCAGATGTCGACATACTGTAAGTCATGAACCTGGAATAGCAGAATCGGTACATTCCATACGTAGGTTAATCTTTCTTTCTTGCAATATTTTCATGTCAGCAGAAACGTTTGCGTAACTTCTATGAAGACTACCGCATACCTGCTTAAAAACAAACTTGACAAGTTGCTTACATAATCAACCACAATTTAGTTTCATCATTGTGTCGCAAGTACTCATTATCGATTCATTGCTATTATGATGACTAATAAATTTATTATAATTACATTCTTATTGAAATTAAAATATATTAGTTAATCAATTTATAAAGTCAAAATTTTTTCTGCACTTTTAGTAATTAATATAGCTATCGGAATACATTAATAACTACCTTAATTCTCTATTTTCAATTTTTTTTATTATTATTTTAAAAACCTTAACGTAATTCTATCTTATTTTCAAAACCTGCCTTCTTATCTTATTTAATTAATAATAAGTTTTTCTGATTTTAGGAAAATTTAATCTTTGTTGATGTCTATCTCTTAGTAGGTAGTTTCGTTCAGTATCTATAGTTTTGATTGAATATACTTTATTTCTGTTAGAGTTTCTATTTGTCATTTTACCTTTTATTAACTGTTTGTCACCTGCTTCTACTTCATCGGTCGGTATCGCATAGCTCCTCCAAATTGTAGCACCTCTCGCGCACCCCGGACTACCAACGGCATGTGGCATTCTTATTAATTGATCTTCACTTGCGCTGACTTTGCCGGTTGATCTACAATCTCTTCTCCTTGTTGTATTTTCACTTGCGCGCCTCAGACTACCCTCACTGGTCATTCTCTCAGTCTGTGCCCCAGCTCCCCAAACAGCATCTTCACTGGTTCCAGCCTCTTCTTCCATACTAGGTTTTCCTTCTTCACTCTTCTTTCTTCTAAAGGGATCGGTGAAAACAGTGCTGTCTAGTTTATTAAGGCAGACGTCTCAATAAGGCCTTCTCAGAGCACTTCCTCCTCTTTCTCTTTTTCAATGTAAGAGGGGAACAAGATGTAGGAGAAGTTCGTGTATCTCCGGATGACGTCATTGACCGCGATGTTTGAATAGACATCTGCAACCGCTACGATGTAACAGTCAGTCTTTGTGTCCATCTCCGAGGAAAGAATATTCTTATTACCGCAAATGTATGAAAAAATAAAAGCTTTCATAGGGAAAGCGAAATTGTGGGAAACGCAAGTTTCAGTGGGTAACTGGTACCACTTTATTAATCTAAAATTGTTACATGATTTGAATCAAGACAGTGTAACAAATATAATGAAATATTGAAGGACTTGAGAAAAGAATTTCAGACCAGATTTAAGATTTAAAAAGTTCTAATCTATACTAGTAATAAATCTGTAGCCAAACTTTTTCTGGTAATTTTCGATTTTCTAAAAATAATTGGTGTTAACATGTACAATTAACCATCCTGAAACCGAAAATCGCTTTTTTGAAATTTTTGTTTGTATGTCTGTCTGTCTGTCTGTCTATCTGTCTGTCTGTCTGTATGTTTGTTACCTTTTCACGTGATAATGGCTGAACGGATTTCGATGAAAATTGGAATATAAATTAAGTTCGTCGTAACTTAGATTTTAGGCTATATGGCATTCAAAATACGTTATTTAAAAAGGGGGTTATAAGGGGGCCTGAATTAAATAAATCGAAATATCTCGCTTATTATTGATTTTTGTGAAAAATGTTACATAACAAAAGTTTCTTTAAAACTGATTTCTGATACGTTTTATTCTTTAAAAAATTTGATAGGACTGATATTTAATGAGATGAATGATTTTTAAAATTAAAATAACTGCCATCTAAGGCGGTGTATTGAAATAAAAAACAAATCACTTCGTCTATAAGGGGCCTTGGTCACAACAATCGAAAGCTATGAAACATAGCCTACAGACAATGTTTCTGTGTTTGTATGAAGTAATATAGGAAGCCAAATTAACCGATTTCTATAATTAATTATTATTTCATCATTGGAAAGTGTAGTTTCTCTGAATGGACATAATGCTATAATGTTATTACAATAACTTGTGAGTGAATTGAGGACAGGTAAGATTAAAATAGCTTCTTACGCACAGAAAACTTGATAGGTTATTCTGTATATTCATTTCCTATATTTCTTAAAATAATGTTTATGAACATATTCATTTTTATCTCAGAGAATTAACGACCAACGAGAGTGTATTGATTTAGTATGCAGTAATAATACGTTAGCTTAGCATTTCATTATTTTATAATCCAAATTTTAACTATGCTCAATTGAATCGTGTTAAAATACATAAAATACATATGCATTAAATGCAATGCAAAAAATTTGGGTAATGAGCCAAGCAGATTATGTTGCGCTGTTGTAAAATAAAATTTGTTCCTCCTGAGATTCAAGAGCTCCCACAACAAATTAAAAACTTTCTAATTCGAGTACATCCGTTATCAACACACTTTTTACATAATATAATATAATATAATATAATATAATATAATATAATATAATATAATATAATATAATATAATGTAATATAATATAATATAATATAATATAAATCTGTAGCCAAAATTTTTCTGTTAATTTTCGCTTTTCCAAAAATAATTGGTAATAACAATTAATAACCTGTTAAAAAAATTGTCATTGCACCAAATGAGTGGTCATTGGATCAAAATGATCGCATTTTAATATTTTAAATACAATTTAAATTAAGTAACATATTAAACGATTTATCCTTCTATCAAACACGAATGTTTCCTGGATCAAACGTCCTATTTTAATTATGTAATTACTTTATATTTGTTTCTAACGGGTGCAGCGGAGCGCACGGGTACGGCTAGTTTAAAATAACTGCTTGTGAATTTCTAAGATGTTTAGGTTATTTTTAATTATTGAAAACATTACGAAATATATTATTTAACTATTATTGTAATTAATATATTAATATTAGCGTAACGTAAGAATACTTACTTTAACAACCAACAAGTTTAATTGTAATTTTATTATTATTATTTATTTGATTTTTATTTTAGTAAATATAGTATAAACTTAAAAAAAGAGCGATACCAAAAACCTTCATTAGAAATGAAATATTGTTATTGTTTGGTCAACTGTCCGAAGACAGGTCTGAACCTCACAAGTGATACCAACAAGGCACCACTTATGAGTCAACTAGGCCAGGAGGTAATGGAGTAAGGTGGCCAGTTCCTTGTGCTTAAATAATTACGTAACATGTATGGTTCTTCATGCTTCAGATGTCTTCTTTTTACTCATTGATAGTATATAATTAGAAATTAAATGTATTATTATTATTATTATTATTATTATTATTATTATTATTATTATTATTATTGTTACTGCAATCTACTTAAGAAATTCCTTCCGAAAACAACCGTCTATTGTGCCAGTACAACTCAAAAGTGCAGCTTTGTGGCATTTCTCCCGCGACAGTAACAACTTAGCTCGTTCATGCGTGTGACATGAATCAGCGATCGGCTATCTTCGGGTACTGCGCTTATCTCTTCAGCTGACTATGTTATCTATACTTGCTCCCTGTGACAACTTTTATGCGTTGGCCTTGAGACGCCTGAAGGTATGCTCTAATATCATTCACTCCCGTAAGCTCATCAATTCTTCTATTTGTTATTTCTGATTCCTTTTGCCCACTTGATGAGTTACTTTTCTTATCAGTCCTCTCTACGCTTCTAGACTTCCTGTTTCGTGATGCACTTCTGTTTACGTGTGGTGTCGATGATGCTCTATTTCCACAAGTCTCTATTTCGTTATTTCTGTTGTTGCAGCAACTGAATAAATCCTCAGTGAATTGAATATTTAAGGCCTCTACGTTAACTATGTTTCCGTTTATCTTCATTTTATCTTTTACTAAAGTTGCCCTCAATCCTTTACCTCGAGCTTCTTTTAATATTGGAATTAGTTTCTTTCTTTTCTCTCTAATTTCTTTTGCAAAGTCATTTTCTATGAATATATTTGTGCCTTTGAGTTGACGCGTATTGGCAATGATGTGTTCTTTGATAAAGTAACTGTTCAATTTCACAATAATTAGTCTTTTTTTTCCTTTCCCGACTCTATACGCATTATTAATCGCACTTATGTCCAAGTTTAGACTGAAATACTTAGTTAATAATTCTAACACTACGAAACCAGTATCAATTCCTTTTTCATGATTGCGCTCTTCAACACCATAAATTACAATGTTATTAATTCTACTATCATTTTTCCATTTTTTAACTATCGATTTTAACACCACCTGCTCTTGGATAACCTCCTTTAACTTCTTTTCCACTTCAGTGTATCTGTTTACTAATGTATCTATATCACTTGCTACTTTGTTTAGTAGAACACTTGCCTTTAGTCCGTCTTCTCTCGTTTCTTTCATATAGTTTATCCATTCTCTTTGAAACACTTCATCACTGTAGACTCTTCCTTCTGTATCTCCAGGACCAGGGTTTAACTTCACATTTCCAATAATCAGTAGAACTGATAAAACAGCCGCGGCCACAAATATGTTGATTCTATCCGCCACTATAGCATATTCACCTTTTGAACATCCGCAACACTGCCCTGCATTGAAGCACCCGATTCGCGCCCTGTAAGAATTTAGGTCGTCGCCCATACTTTCTTCACACGCTAACCTACTTGTATATTCTGCTTACTACACAACCGTTCTCTACGACTGCACTTTGTGAACTGATAATAATTAGTATTAATATATGTAATTAGTCAATAACTGCAACAGTGCCTTTTCATTCAATCATAACATGAATAAAATTCAATGCACATTAAATTAAACACTATTGCAAACACGTAGATAAAATAGTTAAAATCAACTGACCGGGTGAGAATTAAATAATCCAAAGCCACACTCTTAACAAAAATTGTTTTTGCGAGTGCATTTCTTACACATATGGAAAAACTACTAATAAAATATTGTAATAATTACTCAACAAATGACATAACCTAAGGACTCTAAACCTTTGTAAAAGTTTGTCTGTGTGGCTTAGGAATATTTTTTTAATTTCATTTTAATTGTTAGTTTTTAATATATATGCATTTACATTGTATGTGTTTGTGTGTGGGTGTGTGTGTGTATATATATATATATATATATATATATATATATATATATATATATATATAAATGCATTCATTAGATTAACGTTTATAATATTATAACTTGTAATTTTGTATTGTCTGTCATCATTAACACTTAATCTGACGACTTTGTAAAACTCTATTGCAACGTTATTTAGACAAAAAAATCGTTGTGTAGACTAAGAATCGGACTCGCACCATTCTACACAACACGCAGAAGTCTTAGCGTCTGAGCTATTGAAACGACACCAAAGCTTTCCTTTCTGTGCGGAATGTCGATCTAGTCATGAAGGTCCAATGTCGATTTAACTACACGATTTACGTGTATATTTATCTTTTATTTACGTAATATTATCATATTTTTTGCAGTTTTTGAAGTGAATTTCGGAACGATGCTAGTAACAAACCAAATAGTCTGAATTTAAATAACTCAATATTCGTTACCTTCTTTATCATTGCTTTGCTGGGGTCCGATGATGCGCAGTGTCTTACATCTAAGACTTGGGAATATTCAATCGTCTTATTCTTTTCCAGGGAAACTGTATAATGAATACCTTGTGCAAATTTTCAAATAAAAAAAAATTCCTATTGTCAACCAACAAAGCCTTGTACTTCTTTCTACTTCAGCTGACACAAGAGGAGCATATTTATATTGCACAGTATCATTTGAATCTAATTCTGAATCATTAAGAGAAACATTTTCACCCGACAAAATCATTGAAATGGAACACAATGTATGAGATACCCTTTGTTTTTTGTAACACCTTTTCCGTTTTCCTTGACACTTATTGCCCCACTTTATCACAAACGACATCAAAGTTATTCACAGTTTTTTCACTAGTTCTATCTTCCCTGCTAACACACAAATCAATTATGTTTTTCACAACCTTGAAGTTCTGGCAGTAATAGTCTAATTGCAGGCATCAATCCAGGACCCCCATCTTGTCAAAATGGGAGAAAGCGGCAAGGAAATGTCTGGAACTACCAACTTAAATGATGCAACACGTGGAGGGACTTTCAAGAAGACCTTTCTAACACACCCAATTAATTTATGAACCTCACCGAATTGACTATGAATCTCTTATGCAACTCTGTGTAAGGAGTGAGCCAAACAAGTCACATGCACCATTTTACTACACAATAATGCTTTGAGTGAATCTGCAGCTTTCACCATACAAGGCGTAGCATCCGTTACAAAGAGAGGTACATTGTCATGCTGAACGCCATCGGGCCATATGACACCCATAGACCTGTAGAACAGTTTATCAAAAATGTAAAAATTGATTTTGTCTAAATGTTCACAGTTTATTAGAAAATTTTCATCTGGACCATCTTCTTTCAAAGTTCCCACAATAACATTTGTAATGTATTCTCCCATAGAGTCTGTAGTTTCATCTACTGAAACACATATTTTTTTTTTTATTTGCAACCGTTGTCTGATCTGTTGCATAGTTTTTTCGTAGCTTCGGCTGATGTAGTCCTTTCTTATTGTGGAAGAAACGGAAGAGAGTTGCCTGTCTGTTTTTCTAAGAATTCACGAAGTTTTCGATGATCCAATTTACCTAGGAGATTGTCGGCACAAAGGAAGGCTGTACAAAGTTCTTCACAGAATGGTGAATAAGATTGGCGAGATCCCCCTAGGAGCATTTGCTGTAATGTTTTTCCATTTTCAATTCGTTGTTCTTTTTTTTAGTAGGTTATTTTACGACGCTTTATCAACATCTCTGGTTATATAGTGTCTGAATGAGATGAAGGTGATAATGCCGGTGAAATGAATCCGGGATCCAACACCGAAAGTTACACAGCATTTGCTCATGTTGGGTTGAGGGAAAACCCCGGAAAAATCTCAACCAGGTAACTTGCCCCGACCGGGAATCGAACCCGGGCCACCTGGTTTAGCGGCCAGACGCGCTAACCGTTACTCCACAGGTGTGGACCAATTCGTTGTACACCACTTCCTGCTCAACGTTAAATGTTACTCTTACGTCGCACAGTTTACAATACTCGAAAAAACACTTTCTCACCACAACGAGACACTGTTTTAATTTTACTTGAATACTTTGCTTCGCTTTTGGTACTTTTCCTGAACTATATTACACACACTTCCGACTTCAACAAGATTCAATAACTCAATGAGACCTTTGTCTGCAGTCCGGTACCCAGATTATAAAAACAGGGTCCAGTAGCTACCTGCTTGTCGCGAAACATTAGGCGTACACAAATATTTGCTCACTGGTACGTAAGGGTAAAGTCCATATTGTGAATATAAACGAAATAGGGGGAAAAAAATGCGATATACGTAATTTTGAGAAATTTAACATCTCAAATGAACATGGAAGAAAGAAACTGTATGAGAAAAGTGCTTTACTTCTTGAAAGAATGAAAATATGCCGAATATGACCATTAGATTACTAAAATATGCTCTATCACACACAAATGGTCAAATATGTATACATATGACTTAACAAAGTACTTTAAATCAATTAGTTTTTTCATAGCAAGTATTTATATACAGGGTGATTCATAAGTACCTGTACAAATTTTGTGTGTGTAACGTATACAACTTTTCCCGCAAATCCTTACTTTGAGAGTTGTGATGTCCTATCTTGCTGTTCATAAAAAACAAGGGCCAGTAAAGCCTTCGGATGTGTCACGTTCGCCTACATAGCAACTGCGGTAGATGTTTGTTATGTACACCCAACAATTGATTCTGACCTGATAGGACTTTGTTCACTGTAAGTAGGTATGATTAGTTTTATGGCGCTGTTGCAGTTCCTACCGTCACCACGTCTCGTAAGTACACATTCATTCTGTCGTTAGTTCAATATGGCGCTGTTACAATTCCTACCGTCACCACCGCCGTAAGTACACATTCGTTCTGCCATTAGTTAGTAGGCTTCAATTGTTTACTGTACGATAAATCAACCATATCACCGGACCTGACCCCTCTGGACTTCTATCTTTGGGGCCGTCTGAAGGCGCTTGTTTATGCCACTCAAATTCCGAATGTAGTAGAACTACAGCAGCGAAATCAAAATGGCTATGAAACTATTCGGAATGAGTTGAACGGGGTCTGTAAAATTCCAAGATCAGTACATACCTACGTACAGTAAACAAAGTTCTATCAGGTCGAAATCAACTTTAGTGGGGTGTACATAACAAACATCTATCGCAGTTGCTATGTAGGCTAACATGACACATCCGAAGGCTTCACTGGTCCACGTTTTATAGCAAGGTAGAATATTCTGCATCATAACTCTGAAAGTGAGGATTTGAGGGAAAAGTTGTTAAGAACATTTTAGTTTTAATTTTATCTCTACATTACACTAAAAACGTTTTTACAGGCATTTATGAATCACCCTGTATATTTAAGGAACATATCAGCCTTACAAAAAAAATATATGCTACACCTTAAAAATACCTAGCCCTAATAATCTTTATGAGTGATAGTCTCAGCACTTGGCGAGGTAAGACGTGTCCTGTAGAGCAGGTATAAACCAGAACAATGAGCTGCGAGTTGGAGGCATATCTGCGAGGATCGGTGGGTGGGCCGCGAGGTGAAAGGTAAATCAGCGGATGAAAACTCAAATAGTGGCGGTAGCTGCTGTTTTCTTCTTTCATCTGGTCATCGCTACACTATTAATTATAGGCGGTGTGGAATCAAACCCGGGACCTAGGAGCGACGAGGTCACAGCAGTGAAATGCGGGACCTGCAAGAGGAATCTGCGTGTCGGGGTACTTTGCAACGGTTGTGAGATCTGGTTTCATCTCAGTTCCAACGAGTCAAAAGGGAAGAGATCGCAAAAGAATCCTGCATGTGTAAGGACTGCAGGAGCCAGGACGGCAAGAACAGTAACTCTACAAGCTTCGTGACGAGATGATGAAATTGCGTGAAAACTTACACAAGGCGGAGATACGGATCAGAGACCTCTAAAAGGAAAATTGTCGACTACGTCAAGGAGCGGGCAGAGGTAACCAGAATCATTGAGCGACGTGCGTCGTTATCGGCGATTCAATTATTCGAAACGTCGGAAACTTACCAAAACTGGAGGTGGAATTCTATCCGGGAATCTGTGTAGAAAATAGATTCTCTCGCTATAATTATTAATACACAAATTCATAATCTTAATAAAATCAGACCAAAGGAAATTAAATCACTACCAAATAAGTAACCCAAATTACCTCAATGAAATAAACCAGATATAGAAAACATAAATAAAAAACATAAAAGAAATGTTAACGACTGAAGAAGTGAAGAAGATGATCGAGCGGCAGGAACGTGGAAATCCGGATACTGTCATTATTCATGCCGGAACGAACGACTTGCGGCGGCGGCGTGTTGACTACGTGATGGCAGACCTGTACGACTTGGTATCGGCAACAAAAAAGATATATTCAACGGCGGTTATTATCCAGCAGGATGTGAGTTGGATGAAAGTGGGGATAGTAAACGATACATTTGAATGGTTGGCGGTACGGCTAGATACGCGGTTCGTGGTTCCCAAATCATGCCTGGACGACAGGTACCTTGGAAGAGACGGGGTACATCTCACCCGACGAGGAGCGGGAGCAATGGGGCTCTCTTCGCAACGGTCGGTGGCGTCTTCAGCAGAGGGCAATGGAAACCAGAAATGACGAGAAGGCATCGACGAGACAGTGGGGGCGACAACAGTAGCTGCGGTCACAGCGGAAACAACAGGGATCAGCAATCCTATTATGTGGTGTAATAGTAAGTCTTTAGTAGTGCTGCAGGTCAATTGTAGAGGCATTTACCTATAATATATCAGTTGAATTCTGGAACCTAGTAGATTTTCATAATCCTCACATAATAGGAACAGAATCATGGCTTTACAGCGAAGTAACAGACTCGAAAGTATTTAGAGCAGGTCTGCAGAACCCGTAAGTAGAGGAAATATGACGTCGGCCTCACTCAACCTCTATTGGGGATGATCGACTTATACGTAGAGTTGTTGACATTCTTTGTGTGTGGAAGGTCCATGAGTGGCATCACTGTAATTTTCAAAAAGTATTGTAATAAAGTCATTGTATTTATAATGCGTCATATCGTTTCAAGGTTTACGATTATGCTAGGTTCTCTGTCGGCAGTTTCTTTGACCTAACCTGCTTTAGATTTTTCAAACTTTCCTTCTATCATCACCTGCGGAAACTTAAATTTGTAGCATTTAAGTAATGAACCTTGAAAGTTAATATAAATGTCTCTATTCATTTCAATACAAAATGAACACAACTAGTGATGTCCTTAATTTAAAAGTATATGAATAAATAAACAATATACAAGAGATAGGTTTGGAAGTAAATCCCGAAAAGACAAAGTATATGATGATGTCTCGTGGCCAGAATATTGTACGAAACAGAAATATAAAAATTGGAAATTATTCTTTGAAGAGGTGGAAAATTTAAAATATATTGGAGCAACAGTAACAAATATAAATGATACTCGGGAGGAAATTAAACGCAGAATAAATATGGGAAATGTGTGTTATTATTCGGTTGAGAAGCTTCAGTCATCCAGTCTGCCATCAAAAAAACTGAAAGTTAGAATTTATAAAACAGTTATATTACCAGTTGTTCTGTATGGTTGTGAAACTTGGACTCTCTCTTTGAGAGAGGAACAGATGTTAAGTGTTTGAGAATAAAGTGCTTGGGAAAATATCTGGGGCTAAGAGGGATGACCTTACAGCAAAATGGAGAAAGTTACACAACGCAGAACTGCAGTCATTGTATTCTTCACCTGACATAATTAGGAACATTAAATCCAGACGTTTGAGATGGACAGGGTATGTAGCACTAATGGGCGAATTCAGAAATGCATGTAGAATGTTAATTGGGAGGCCGGAGGGAAAAAGACCTTTGGGAAGGCCGGGACGTAGATTGGAGGATAATATTAAAATGGATTTGAGGGAGATGGGATATGACAGTAGAGATTGGACTACTCTTGCTTAGGATAAAAACCGATGGCGAGCTTATGTCAGGGCGGCAATGAACCTTCGGGTTCCTTAAAAGCCATAAGTAAGTAGGCCTAAGTAAGTAATCAATATACAGTTCGTAATAATAAACTTACCCGAAAGTTTCTCTATTCCATAATTCCTAATATGAACTTTGTTCAAATGTCGTTTAATATTGAAATGACGAGTAGAAATAAATTGGATGGGACACAGTAAACAAACAATTCTTTCGTCTTCTTCAACAACAAAATAATCATATTCACATTTCCTTTGGAAGTAGTATTTCTTCGTGGGTTTAGATTTTGCGTATTGTGTGCCTGCCGCCGCCGCTAGGATGAATGTTGATATAGGCGAGCGAAAATAGAGTAGCTATGACCACACTGGTAGAAAAGGTGGGTGGGGTAGAAGGGGTACGAAGGCAGTCGCTCTGAGGAGCTACAGTTCTGGAGGTCTGAATTAGAGGGTGTACATCAATTGAACGCGAAAGAATTAAAAATGCATCAGTTGAGCTTGAGGTCAGTTTTGGGTATACATTAGTTGAGCGCGGTGATTAGGTTTCCCTAGGCTTAGAGATGATACGTAGCGCGTGAGAAAATTTATGTGCAACGCTGATCGTAGAGAATTTTTGTTTTAATGTATGGTAACACGCTGATCGTAGAGAATTTTTGTTTTGATGTATATAGTAACATTGGACACTAGCCTCTTGTTTTTGTTTCACCGCTCCTCGTATTTCTTTTAAAGGTTACCATTAATTTTTTTTTATTATATATAATTGGAAAGTGCAGTAATGGATTGTGACGGTGTACTATAATATATTGTAAGCGAGAAGTGGCATGATTTAATATTATTAAGAGGATATAAATTTCGCGCAAAGAACGACACACACAACGCGGAGTGGCATGGAGATACACTGTAAGGACATGTAAGTCAATTTATGTTAATGAACAAGCAACACAATTAATCTTTATTAATGAAGTCGAACATAATCATGAGGTTATTGTAGATTTAAATAGAGAAATGGTCTCTAATAGTCTAACAAGGGAACCTTCTTTCATGGTGAATTGAAAAGGCTATAATGCTGTATATTTTTGGAAAGAGGAGGCAAAAGTAAGTCAGCAGGTGAAATTTTTCCGCCTGAGCTCCATAGGGACAAAAGTTATGGGACTGTAAATTTAACATGGCAGTCTGTGGGAAGTGACTCAATGTGCACACTTAAAGGTTAAAATGAAGTTGTTTTTGAAGTCACTGCATTGCAAACGAGATATTACAGCTGTTGTGCATTTGAATTGCAAACATTATGCATATCGATCACAGAATGATGTAAGTAGTAACATTTAGTGCAATGTGCACACCGTACGAAAGCACCTCCAACCGAATCGAAGCACTATTGACTTGACGTTTGAAAAAGCTCTGGCTCGTCGTCCAAATAGCCAGCTGTATACAAGGCGTGCCGGAGGAAGTTCTTAAACAAAGGGACGGAGAACTGATACAGAGCAAAGGACTGCAATCGAATGAAGTTGTCTCGGTGCCAGATGTTGATATCGGTCGTAGTTATAATGGCATCCGTGATATACTTCACAAACGCTTTGTATGGGCAGAAGAAATAAACATCAAGAGGTTGGATGAAGCCAGTGCATCCAGGAGGGTTCAAATGCCATTCAAACGTCCTAATCGAGTCAGGAATTGACGACTTGATGAGTGCCTCGTCCTTATTTGCTGACCATGAATCCAGCAACAGGAGGACACCATCTTCATGCAATGAAGAAATGCTGAGCGAAAATACTTGCGAAAATATATTATTCATATCTGCCTTCCGCATATTCGCTGAACCAGAAGCATATGATTTGATCTTATATGGGTCAGCAGGTTTATTTTTAGGGAACTTTTTCTGTGATTCGGCTGACATAAGATACATTGCAGAGAAGGTTTGTCCGTCCATGGAAATGACTGACATAATCATGTAGGAGTGCGTCGTAGCAGCCTCTGATCCTACTGTGGCATAAATCTTTTTCCCTCCTTTGAAACGCAGGGTTCGCCCGGAGTCAATATCTTTTTCAAATCAAATTTGATCAATGTTGAGGATCTGGCGGGGAATGAAGCCATGCTTGATGAACAGCTGCTTCATCTTCGACATGAAATTGATTTCTGCTTCACCTCTGCCTCCTTTGCTCCGAAGTTTCTGCTTACTTTATGCGTCACAGAACGAGGAAGATACGATTCCGCTCCTTAAATCCCCATACCCACGAGTCAGAAGCTCTGAAGTTAAAATGGTTATCAGGATCAATTTGAGCCTTCACCTGTAGGCCCCTAAGCCTGATAGTTCTGTCATGAATGATAGCGTTCGTATTTAACATTTCAGGTTTCTTCTTCTTCTTCTTCTTCTTTACTTTTGCATTGCAATCGTAAAGCATCCCCTGTGTGAAAAGTGGGAATCGATTTTTACAGAGTTGAAGGATCGTCTCTTTGCCCTGACTGTATCGTTCATATAGCCGAGTGCTTTCTGCTTGTAATCGTCGTCGACTACGTTTCTGGTTCTTTAAGAAGAGGAAGCGTAAGAAGACGTGATGGTTTGCGACGACGTCTCCGTCTCTTCTCACTTAATCTTGCACAGAAGAGGGACCAATGGCGGGCTTATGTGAGGGTGGCAATGAACTTACAGGTTCCTTAAAAATCCATTTTAAGTAAGTAAATACATATATTTCAGGAACTTTCCTACTTCAGAAATTATAATTGGTATATTCAGAGCGAAGTCCCAGGTTGAGTATCTTCCTATACAACGCCTGGCCTAAATGAAAACTGCAGCCTTTAATAGTTATTTTTAGTAGGTTATTTTACGACGCTTTATCAACATCTTGGGTTATTTAGCGTCTGAATGAGATGGAGGTGATAATGCCGGTTAAGTGAGATAGTTATGTTACGAAACACTTTTTTGACTGCATTATGAGCAGCAACTTCAAAATCTAAAATTATGGTTTCAGGATTAAAATCATCACTACACAAATCACGAATACGTTTCCACATGCATTCGTAAGCTGATACAGTTTTCAATACAGTATGTATAGCATAAACCTAATGAAAGTGTTTTGGTGAA
This sequence comes from Periplaneta americana, assembly GCF_040183065.1. Classification (NCBI taxonomy): domain Eukaryota; kingdom Metazoa; phylum Arthropoda; class Insecta; order Blattodea; family Blattidae; genus Periplaneta; species Periplaneta americana. The sequence goes on from NC_091119.1 coordinate 115,970,934, forward strand.
ACGTAGTATGTTCCATCCGCTAACATATTACGCGGATTATTACACAGACACTGCAAATTTTGTTCACAAGTAAAAATTACTGCCTTATTTTCGATGTCTACAAAACAGAACCTTTCGCCTCGATTTGTTAAAATATTTAAACTGTTTAACTATTCAAATGCCTCATTTACATTGCAAGGATGAGTGGGCATCTGTTTCCTCCCGGCTCTGTATAATGCTAATAGAAGATTGACTGTCTCCATTCTCTGACTTCGATAATTCTGTTCCTATTATTTTATTGGGTTGCGAAGTAATTTCTTCACACGCCTTTCTTTTACAATTTGCCCGCAAAATATGTGATTCAATAGCCCTACCGCTTTTATTTTCATGATCATGCAAGTCTCTTACATATACTATACCACTAACTTCTGCATTAGTCTGTATTTCTTTTCCGTGCATCTCCACGAAATATTTCCCGTACTCATTTTACACTGTTTTGTATATTTGAAATTGTCCTTAATGCATTCCACGCCACGATTTGTGACCGTTCTTATAAATGACATTTCACTTTAAATTCACTACCTATCACAGCCAGCACTTCGTTCCAACAGCAACACTTCCTTCGCACAGCAAAACTTCCTTTCAACTGTGGTTATGGAGACATCGAACCCCCGCCCCTGTTCAGCGCCATCTACACCAAACATTGAACACACATTCATCAGCGCCATCTTCACCAGTACAGAATGGGTTGGAATAAATTTGGTATTACGTTATCAGATGAATTGTGCGGAATTGTAAATTTTGTTTTTGCGGTACGAAAAACAAAATTGTTGATTATAATTTTCGGTTATTTTGCGCAATAACTATCCAGCCTCCGTACTTCATTTCTTCCTAAATTTTAAGAACTTTCTACTTGTCTAGGAGGAGTATTGTGCATGCGTGACTGCTTTCGACGGAGTTTTGCTGTAGACTGTCATCCTAGCATTTAAGGCATACATGGGCATCGTGCCTCACTTGAGAATTTTTGCCTCACTGACCTTCACAGAGCTTATCGCTCTGAGTGACATCTTCAGTCTCTCTTCCTCCCTCACGTAGCTCCTAGGCGTGCGCAGGTTCTATATCAGTTTCATAAGCAATATCAGTGGTGACATAATTGCATTAACAAAGCAGTGTGTACGCGTTAGAAAAAGATTATTTCAGAGCAGTGGGAGGAAGAGTTGTTTTTTTTTTTTTTTTTTTGCTGTTTAGAAGGGGAGAACATACGATGTATGTTATGCTCGAAAATCCTATTAGGCATTAATAAATTTAATATACGACATTATTCCTTATGTCATAAATAACATGCTGAATTAGAAGGTAAGACAAATTAAATGTTATTTTTTTCGTACTATTCCGAAGAAAATTTACGATCTTAATATTTGCATAGTATACTAAATACGACATTATACCTTAAACTGTTTATACGTATTATTTCCAAAAGAAATTTATATAAAAAAAATATCAAATGTGCGTAGAAAACGAAATATGATTTTCTGAAATTATTTTAGGTCGAGAACGTGCAAATCTATTAAGTAATCTTGATAAACGCCAGCATATTCAAGAAAATAAACGTAGACAACGTGATGGAATATTATTGGCTAGTTACGCAATTTCTCGCCTGTGATTTAAATCAATTCAGCGACGGAGAAACAGTAAAGCGGTTTATGATTAAAGCTGCCGAATTAATTTGCCCAAATTGAATAAAAGTTTTCGAGAGTCTCACGTTAACCAAGCGCTTTCCTAATAATTCGCCACTGACCGCCTTAGCGATTACGATAAGGTGACGCAGGTCACAGCAGTTTATATTTCTCATCCTACTCTGCAGTCTGCTCTCCTAGTAAATAAACTATTTCAAATCGAGTGCCTCCCGTAACTGAAAATTGTGCCCATGTATGATTTAAGATCTCCCCACACCAACGCGAAATTCGCAGCCGTGGCGGTGACGAATATTTCGCGTATACAGCGGCAACAAAATTCGCACGTTACCCCACACCGACGCGAAATATTCGCAGCGCTGACGGACACCAAATTTCGCGTATGCAGAGGAATATCATGTCGTAGCTCCTATTACAGTCAATCAATCGCACTGTTATTTTCATGATTGGCAGGTCAATGTCTGAGGAATGCATGGAACAAATTTTGAAATCAAAATTGTTTTTAAAACGCGGGGGAAAAAAAAGATACTAATTTGGAAGTGATCTGTTCAAAATAGACAGACCTTCAGAAGTGGTTAGCGGTAAACTTTTTTTTATTTTTCACGTTAGATGGGGGGTCAAAGCGAATGAAATATTGCGAAAGAATGGAAATTACTTTCAAAAATTTATTTATTTATTTATTTATTTATTTATTTATTTATTTATTTATTTATTTATTTATTTATTTATTTATTTATTTATTTATTTATTTATTTATTTATTTATTCTGATGTAGTTAAGGCCATCAGGCCTTATCTTCCACAACACCAGGAATACAAATACAATAATAGAAAGAAACAGAAAAAAATACACTATATACAAAGTAAAGCTACACAAGAAATAAAGAGAGAAAAAAAACACAATGAAGTAAAGCCATACAAAAACATACACAGGTTGTAGTCACACAAACTTTAAATGATTAATTAATTGTATCCTAACTAATTAACTAACATAAACAAGAAACTTGCAATTTTAATCTAGATTAAAAAAGGAATAGAAAAAAACACAAATCAATACTTCTAGCAATACCTAAAAACATTAACTAAGACAAAATTTTCCAATTTAATTTGAATTGTGATAAAGTCCGGCAGTCCCTGACGTCATTAGGTAACGAATTCCAGAGGCGAGGTATTTCTACAGTATAGGAATGTGAGTATAAAGACGTTCTATGATGAGGGATAGAAAGAAGTGCTAGATGTCGGTTTCGAAGAGTTGTAAGAAATTGAAAGCGCGATAACAGATAATTCGGAGTAGAAGTATGCATGATTCTAAACAGAAGAGACAGTGAATGTATTGTTATTCGTTCCTTCAGACGCACCCATGAAAGTAACTGGAGGGACGGCGTTACATGGTCAAATTTACGAGTATTGCAGATGAATCGTATGCACACATTATGAACACGTTGTAGTATCTCAGCTAAGAGTGAACTTACATTAGTTAGCAAGGAATCGCAAAAATCAAAATGGGGCATTACAAGTGTCTGAATAAGATTCTTTTTTAGACTAAGTGGTAGAAATTCTTTCATATGGAACAAGGAGTGAAGTTGATAAAATATTTTTTTGCAAATGTGTGTTACTTGAGTGTTCCAATTTAGATCGCTACCCATAAAAATGCCAAGATTTTTAACTGTTTCACTGTATTTAACAATAATCCCATTCAATATTATAATATGTGGTATAGTACTACTATCAAGAGTGCTTCGTAGACGATTATGTCCCATTACGATTGCTTGCGATTTCTCTGGATTTAACCTTAATCCAAATTTGTGTGCCCACTTGAAATCGAATTCAAGTCTTCATTTGTTTTGTTTACTGCGTCACTAGTCTCGTCAGGGTGGAAATGCAAATAAATTTGCAAGTCATCAGCATACATATGGTATCTGCAGTGTATAGATCATGAAGAGTAAAGGTCCGAGAACTGATCCTTGTTGAATTCCAGATTTCACGACACACCATTTTGAAGAATAATCGCATGCAGTGACACATTGTTGACGTTCGCGAAGGTAGGATTCAAACCAAGTAACAGAACTTTCAGAAAGATTCAGAAGTCTTAATTTACATAATAGAAGGTCCGTGTCTACTGTATCAAATGCCTTACTGAAGTCAAGTAATGTCAGTAATGTTAATTTACGTTCATCCGTAGCTTCACGTATATCCTCATTCACTTTCAGTAGTGCTGTAGTCGTACTATGTCCATTTCTGAACCCGGATTGGTATTCGTCCAGTAAGGCATGTTCGGTTAGATAGTTCATTAATTGTTTGTGAACAATACGTTCCAGAGCTTTTGATAGAGCAGGTAAGATACTAAATGGACGGAAATCATTTGCACATAATAGGGTTTTAATTTTGGGGATCGGACGGATAAAGGCTTTCTTCCAGAGGTTCGGGTAGGTAGAAGTTATGAGTGAGGCATTGAATATATGTGTTAATGTCGGCAGTATTATGTCCAATATTTTCCTTCAATAATATTATACTAATATTATCCACACCTTCAGCTTTAGAATTAATACGTTTTATTGCCGCTCTTACTTCAGTTTCTGTGACTTAAGTAAAGAAAAATATTTCTCTATTCGGAATTGGAGTCATTTGCAATTCGTTAACTGTCTGCTGTTTGTCGACCGTATCCAAGGTTATTGACTGTGCCGTTGCAAAATGGTCATTTAGTTCGTCAAGAGAAACTGGTACACTGTCTACCTGAGTCCTGGGATTTCCTGAACCAATTGTCCGTAAGTTTCTCCACAGTTTGGAAGGGTCAGCTTCCACCTTCAATATGTTATGAAAATGTCTCAGTTTTGCGTTTCTAATGGCTTGAGTAGTTCTGTTACGTAAGAGTTTATAATAATTATAAGAGATTTCTGTCTTGTCATGTTTAAACGTTTTGTATGCAGCGTTTCTGTCCATAATCATACTACGTATGTCAGCAGTCATCCATGGTGCTGGTGTCCTTTTTACGCGTTTAGATTTGATAGGAGCATGCTTGTCATATAAATTTATAATGTACTCATTTAGTTTAACAACTTTCTCGTCAACAGTATGTAAGGTCCATATTGAGTCCCAGGGAATCTTCATTGCGTCTTCAAGTAGTTGGGTTTCATCAACACGCTTCAAGTCACGGTACCTTATGAGTTTAGGCGTGGGCTTGGGACACTTCAAAGAATATACTAGATAAATAATATCATGGTACGAAATTCCCGAACCCGCACATTGTCCATGTTTTTGCACTTTGTCTGCATTCTTCGTAATAATTAAGTCTAATAGGGATTCGGGTGGGTTCAAGGGGAAGGACTGCTAGATCAAGAGCCTGGAACATGGTCAATAGATGTCTAGTGTAGTTCGAATCAGAGGCTAACAAATTTGTGTTAAGATCACCCATTATTAAGACGTGTTCATAATCTGTGATGAACTCCAACAACGATCTCTCGATCTCTGCAATATCGTTAATCTTCGGGAGTTGGTAAATTACACAAATAAGACATTTCTGAAAGCTTGTCGAGACTTCTACAAATAACATTTCAGGTTTTCCGTAATACTCGCCAGGAGATGTGTATATTATTCTGGGATTGAGATCTGAATTATCTGATCTAACATATGCAGCAACGCCGCCTCCTTGTTTATTTAAACGATCATTTCTTAATAGCGTATAACCATCTAGGTGTAATGTCGCTGGGGATAATGTAGGCTTTAGCCAAGATTCAGAGATGAGAAGAGCGTGCAAATTCTGATTCGAGAATATGGATTGAATTTCGTCGAAGTGTGCAACCAAACTCTGAGCGTTAATATGGGCTATTTGAAGGGATGAAGAGTTCTTGGAAAATGCTGTTGTTAAAATGTTGAATGGTTCAGGGTGAGAGAGAGGGTCAGCAGGTATAGGGGAATGGGGTGAGTGAAGGTCATTGTATACCTTATTTTATTTCAAGGAGTGCAGTTCGGTGGCTCCTTTGAACACCCACTTACAGATTTATGACTTCCTACACAAACAACTCTGACAATTCCATCCTGTCCCCTCGTCCCAAATTTCCACAGTTGCGACAATCCTGGTGACCTTCGAAATTATGCAGTGAAACTGACGGGATTCTTGAAATTCGGAAAAGATGCGGCAACTCTGCCTCCACGTGGATTTGACGGGCACCTGTCAGCTCTTCTGAACGAGGGTTGTGATTGGTTACTAACAAGAGAAGACAAGATTTCCGTCACAGTGAAGAAGACATTTATTTATGACACTCAATTAGTAGGGGGCAGTAGAAGGTTTGTCGGCAAAGTCCTTTCTATGAAACTGCACTCCATGAAAAAAAATAAAGTATACAATGTTCTGTCAGAGACAACCGGATTATTATTGTCAAGAATCAGGGTATCCAACTTAAAATAAAAAAATGTTATGTAAAATATGAAGTTGCTACAAGTAAAGATTTGCTATTAATTAATAACTTAGCTACAATTAGGTTGAAATAAATAAAGATGAATAAACACTACTGGCACTAACAGGTATGAATAAGTAGTTTAGACTTTAGTAATTTAGAATATCATATAACTTAGAAGAGAACAAAAAATATAAATTATTAATATTAATTATTAAAATGTTAAAAATGAAAGTAACTAAGAAATAAATAATGTTAATGGGGTTATGATATAATGAAAATAGTAATCTAAAACTACAGTACGAATAACAATATTACTAATGAAATGAACTAAAACGTTAATGGTTAGCTATAAAGTAACGACCAATGGTATCGCTTATGACCCTAGCTCATTACATTATTTAGTCTTCTCTTTACATTGCCCTCCTTAACAATAACAGAACCATCTAGTATCCAAACATTATAGCGCTTTCAGAATAAGAAGGCATATGGCCTACGCCAGTCGAGAGCTAGCAGAAGTACGACGTTGCCACACGGTGCACGGTGTACGAGACGTGGAAGACAGAGACAACAGATAAGGACAGAAAATATCAGTATCAGTCGCTGCTGGGTGCAGCGAGCGGACGGGTCGAGACTTGTTCCTTCATTGTGTATAATGTTTAAATATAATTACTCTTACTGAAGTAATTTTCATCCCAATTTTTTTTTATTCTTCGCTTCACAGATCAGTAGATCTTGGAGTCACTAACTTGCGAAATAAAGTGACATATGTAGAAATTTACTTTGCTAATGTCTGAGAGAGAATGTCTTAATTTAAAAAAGGAATGCTGCATATTGTATTGCACTGTCTGACATGTGGAGGAAACTCTCTCCTGAAAAAATTGAGGGCGAGAAACTTTACCCAAATATTCAGACTTCCTTGCACAGCAGTGCTCAATTTTTTATTGTTTATTTCTCCAGAAGAAAGATGAGATAGAGTTTGTTTGTAGAGGCAGCCTACGAATCTAGCGATAATAAAACGTAAACATGTTTGTAGAAACGTAATTTAGTATTGATATTGAAGTTGAAAAGCAATTTATTTTTCCTCTGCTAAATGAAGCCTATATAATTTAATTTAATTCTCTAGTTTATACCTTACTTAGGGTCCAGGGTTCTATATTCTGGTTACGAATCTGGCTATAATGCAACGTAAGCATAATAATTATGCGTTCATACATAATTCAGTATTCATACTGAAACTGTAGATTATTTTATTTTTCTCTGTAAAACTAAGTCTATCTAATTTTATTTTATTCTCTAACTTTTACGTATCTAGAGGTCCAGGGTTCTATATTCTGGCTAAGAATCCGGCTATAAGAATATAAGCATATCTGTTCATATGTAGGTCTAATTCAGTACTCATATTGAAATTGAAGATTACTCTCCTTTACTTTGTTAAATCAAGCCTATCTAATTTAATTTAATCCTCAGGCTTATATCTACCTAGAGTTCAGGGTTCTATGTTCTATCACTGTGGCGTGTGGCATATCCTACGAGTGAAGGTAGTTATATAGAAGTGAATGTGAAAACCGTAACCCAATAATATCATTAATATATTGAGGGTAAATCTGTATATTAGAAAAACGTATAAAATGTAATATATTATTATAACGCGAGGTTTTTAAAATAGAAATTGAGTTTTGGAATTGTAAAAACTTCTCGTTTCTAGCATGCCTGTATTTATTTTAAAAGTGAAATGTAATTAAATTGCTTACCTTATAAAGTTTTTTAATGCTCTTAAGGAAGAACGTTGTTAATACTCTTCGTATAACTCATCGAAAAAGAGGCAAGTGTATTTATGTTTACAATATCAACCAAATATCTCATACGTTTAAGCAATATTTCGTCTTATACCATGTATAATATTCCAATCAAAAGTGAAAATCGTATCTGTGGTTATTTTCAGCTTTCTTCTTGCTTTCCACGTTCTATAATGGCACTGCTAACACATACTACTACTACTACTACTACTACTACTACTACTACTACTACTACTACTACTACTACTACTACTATAGTCTATTTAAAATATCATACGATGAAGTAATATACGGTTCTGAAAATCGTCCAAATAACACGTTTGTTTTGCGTTATTTTCCAGGAGAAGTAAATACTGCTATACCACCTATTTGAATTGTATCTTTGCCCTATCCGAGAATACAAGAAAACGCATGTAATGCTAAACCACACGCCTCTGCAGTCGGATTCTTTGTTTGTGAAAAACTGACACGCACTGCATCATAAGCAGTATATACAGAAAATACAATACTCCTCGCCTGTGAGTGTAGAACTACCCTTTTGCGCATAACAAATGAAACACCAGAGCCACTTGCAATATCTTCAAGAGACATTGTCACGGTAAGTTACTAAACAAGAGAAAACAATCCACGTCTGAATTTGAAAATAAACAGAATGTATCTTCGTTTACAGAGAGGGACTTCAGAGCAAAATATGCTGTATATTATAGGTTGGATATCTCTGTTTAGTCTTAAAGCGATAACAAGCGAACCAGTTGACATATAATTGTCATTCTTGTACTGTTGAGTTCAGAATTCTTAGCTCTATCGAATGGCACAGCTTAAAATTCATTCCTAGCCATAAGTATTGTGCGCGCAAGAAATAAATTAATACGCGACGCTTCAGCGAGACTTCGCGACGATTTAACTAGGCAACACCGCTTCACTGTTACTGGCTAGTCGAGATAGACCGGCCTGAACTAGCTCCGCTCTTATATGCCTTCTTAAGGCGGATTTACACTGAAGCAACCATAGGCAATCACGCAGCACGCGACACGATCGCATGCTGCAGGTTGCTCACTTTGAGTACGGCTTGCGGCGCTAATCCTCCGGTTGCTCCAGTTCGCAAGCTTAAAATGTCTTTACGCTGAAGCAACCATAGGCAATCACGCAGCATGCGGCACGATCGCATGCTGCAGGTTGCTCACTTTGTCTAGAGTGACAGCACAGTCGCATACGGCTTGCGGCGCCAATACGCCGGTTGCTTCAGTTCGCAAGCTTATCCACCGCTGTTGGGTTCAGTAGTCCAGTCGCATGCGGCACGATAAATTGGGATACATTTTTTTTTTTTCGTTTCTCTTTTTTCTGTTTTTCCGCTTTTCTTAAACTAGTAAGTACACAACACTCATTCCCGAGGCGGGACTCGAACCCACAACCTTTCGGACCAAGCGATAAAGACAAAAATAAAACAAAGCTTCTAATTGAAGAATACCATGGAAATCACATTTTGTGGGACTTGCGAGATCTCAATTACAAAGACAATGGAAAGAAGTTGAAGTTATGGGAAAAAAATAGCTTTAAAGTTCGATTATGGCAGTGAAGGAAGCTAAAGACAAAGTAAAAAACTGGAGAACAACATTCCACAGCTACAGGAAGAAAAAAAGCTTGTCAGCTCAGGGTGACCAGTGGGTGCATTTCGCTTCACTGTGTTTTCTTCTTGATGTTGACACGCCAAGAAAGTGACTTTCAACTGATGATAATATTGATTCCGAAGCAAGTGTTAGTGTACATAAAATCATTATATTAGTGATCAAATGCATTTTACGTAAAATTAAAATAATAGGATACCTGTTATGAAATAATGCATTGTCAGGAAAATAATAAAGAGGCGGTTTAATTATTTAAATGTCTTTATTGTACACAATAACAGCAATGAACATTTTCCATAAATACTTTCACTTTTAGCACAAATCTTCAGTTTTATGCCAAATTTTAACAGGGTAAACACGTCTAAATATAAGTGCCTTGCCATGGGACACTTCCTTCACTCGACACGAAGTAGGCTTTAAACTCATCCCTGATAGCCTTTGCTGCTTCTTTCGGTCTTCTAGGCAGTCTCTGAAGGTCTAGAATGCCTGTGTCTCCTCGAGTTGTTATATTTCGCCATGCTCGGGGATAATTGTTTCATCCTGTCTTTCACACTCGAAACTTCCTGACCCGTTTTGTGTTCTCTACATTCAAAAGTAATGTTTTCGGAATACACAAAATACCGAACACATTAAAAATGTGCAATGTAGTTTTTTCAGCTGGTATACTACCTCGATAAATAATTTGTATCGGATTTTGAAATGAGAAGGTAATCGAAGTCCTCTTTACTAATTCAGGTAAAATTTCTGAACAGGTAAGCGTCATCAGCATGCAGTTTATTTAAAAAGTCATTGCGATGTATATCACTATTTATGAAGATCTGCCTGCACTACATCTTTCTCTGAATAAGTTTCCTCCTCCTGTTCAAAAGTAGGTAGGCAACAGCAGCAGCAACTGTCTGCACCGACATCTCTGCATAAACTCGCTCAAAAATTAAAGCAATGGGCGTAAATGAGTCGGCAGCATGCTGCAATGATTGCTCCCGACAGCATGCTGCGTGGCAACACGAGTGGCAACCAACAATCGCATGCTGTAGGCAACTAGTTGCCTCGGTGTAAAGGCTCTATTTTATTCTGAAAGCGCTCTAGTCACACCGTATTTACTAAAGGGGCCTTTACACCGAGGCAACTAGTTGCCTACAGCATGCGATCGTTGGTTACCACTCGTGTTGCCACGCAGCATGCTGTCGGAAGCTATCATTGCAGCATGCTGCCGACTCATTTACGCCCATTGCGATTGGTTGCTTTAATTTTTGAGCGAGTTTATGCAGAGATGTCGGTGCAGACAGATGCTGGTGCTGCCTACCTACTTTTGAACAGGAGGAGGAAACTTATTCAGAGAAAGATGTGGCGCAGGCAGATCTTGATAAATAGTGATATACATCGCAATGACTTTTTAAATAAACTCCTTGCTGATGACGCTTACCTGTTCAGAAATTTTATCCGAATTAGTAAAGAGGAATTCGATTATCTTCTGAACAAGGTAGCTCCTCTCATTTCAAAATCCGATACCAATTATTTATCGAGGTTGTATACAAGCTGAAAAACTACATTGCACATTTTGTGTATTCCGAAAATATTACTTTTGAAATTAGAGCACACAAAACGGGTCAGGAAGTTTCGAGTGTGAAAGACAGGATGAAACAATTATCCCGGGGCGTGACGAAATATAACTCGAGGAGACACAGGCATTCTAGACCTTCAGAGACTTCCTAGAAGACAGAAAGAAGCAGCAAAGGCTATCAGGGATGTGTTTAAAGCCTATTTCGTGTCGAGTGAAGGAAGGGTCCCATGGCAAGGCACTTATATTTAGACGTGTTTACCCTGTTAAAATTTGGCATAAAACTGAAGATTTGTGCTAAAAGTGAAAATATTTATGGAAAATGTTCATTGTATTATTGTGTACAATAAAGACATTTAAATAATTAAACTGGCTCTTTATTATTTTCCTGACAATGCATTTCTTTCATAACAGGTATTCTATTATTTTAATTTTACGTAAAATGCGTTTGATCACTGATATAATGATTTTATGTACACTAAATACAAACACTTGCCTCGGAATCATTATTCTCATCAGTTGAAAGTCACTTTCTTGGCGCGTCAACATCAAAAAGGAAACATAGTGAAGCGAAATGCACCCACTGATCACCCTGAGCTGACCAGCTTTTTTCTTCCTGTAGCTGTGGAATGTTGTTCTCAAGTTTTTTTACTTTGTCTTTAGCTTCCTTTACTGCCACAATCGAATTTAAAGTAATTTTCCCCCCAAAACTTCAACTTCTTTCTATTATCTTTGTAATTGGGATCTCGCAAATCCCACAAAATGTGATTTCCATGGCATTCTTCAATTAGAAGCTTTGTTTTATTATTGTCTTTATCGCTTGGTCCAAAAGGTTGTGGGTTCGAGTCCCGCCTCGGGCATGGGTGTTGTGTACTTACTAGTTTAAGAAAAGCGGGAAAAAAAGAAAACAGAAAAACAGAAAAGAGAAACGAAAAAAAAAATTGTATCCCAATTTATCGTGCCGCATGCGATTGGACTACTGAACCCATCAGCGGTGGATAAGCTTGCGAACTGAAGCAACCGGCGGATTGGCGCCGCAAGCCGTATGCGACTGTGCTGCCGCCTAGACAAAGTGAGCAACCTGCAGCATGCGATCGTGCGGCATGCTGCGTGATTGCCTGTGGTTGCTTCAGTGTAAAGACATTTTAAGCTTGCGAACTGGAGCAACCGGAGGATTAGCGCCGCAAGCCGTAGGCTACTCAAAGTGAGCAACTTGCAGCATGCGATCATGTCACATGCTGCGTGATTGCCTATGGTTGCTTCAGTGTAAAGACATTTTAAGCTTGCGAAGTGGAGCAACCGGAGGATTAGCGCCGCAAGCCGTACTCAAGTGAGCAACTTGCAGCATGCGATCATGTCGCATGCTGCGTGATTGCCTATGGTTGCTTCAGTGTAAAGCCGCCTTAATAGCTTCACGCAACAATTTATGTCTAGTACTGGTGAGATCCTCCCTCACAGTTATTTGACTGCCTTTCAAAAGTCTTTTATTGCGGAAGACCTCACTCCTCTTTCTATAGGAAACAAGTTGTCACTATTCAAAATCTTTACTGGTTTTCAAGTTACGGCGAGTTAAAGAAAAGAGCGGGTTTTTTTTTTTTTTTTGGCGAAAAACTCAAGACAACGCGTCTTGTCTGCTAATACAGAAATCTTTGCTCTGATTTCAAATCTGCTTACAAAATACTTCCATCGCTTAAATTGTTTTAATTACCGGTATGTGTTTTGAAATGTAATAATAAATATTAAAATAAATGTAATTAAAATATAAATAATGCAATTAAAATAAATGTAATCACAATATTAACATAAATGTAGTTACAATATTAAAATAAATGTAACTGAAATATTAGAATACATTTAATTAAATTATTAAAAGAAAAGAATCAAAATGGCGAACGATGATGCCTAGCATTTAGCCTTAGATGTTGTGCTTGCGGTTGCAAACGTTGTCAAAGAACTTAGAGCTCTGGAGGGGAGAACACATAGAAAAAAGAAAGAAGTGTGGGTGAGAAAGTGAAGTCCACGTAGAAAAATACAGAAGTGCATCAGAAACAAGAAGTTAAAGATATCTGAAAAGATCAATTACCTATGAAACGAATATTCACAGAATCCCTCATAACACGAATTACCATCCCAGGACATAAGCTTATAAATAATTGAAAATAGTGAAAAGAAATAAAAGATCCTTTATTAGTAATATATTTTTTATTCCTACTGAGACAGATGACATTGGAAGATTCTCGGTCATTTAGCAATTTTCTAGGAATTGATGAGAGTACGTTCAACAAACTCCTAACACGATAAAAATCATTTTAGTGCCGTGAAATCAATACATTCACATCTGGAAACAATTATTATACTTTAATTGTCCGCGTTTCTATTATAAAGTAATATAATACGTCTAAACCCCGTCAATAACATATTTTTCATGTTTTTTTTTTCATCATTAGATACAAAAAGAAAACCATACTGACTTTTATTAAACTTTTTAGCAAACTAATACACCATTGAATGTATAATGGCTACATTCACTAAAATGCGCTCTCAACGCAGAAAGTATCATAAAATTCATACAGTATTTGCAGTTCTAAATATATGACTGTGCAAAAATAGTATGCAATACACGTGTGTTAAGTGCGTAACAAAATCTCGAAAACAGAAGAGACTCTACTTCGTCTCGTCTTTTCTAACTTTTCTTTGATTCTGTTATAATGCGTCCTTCAAGAGAAGGAAGACAAGAGATGCCAAGTCTAAAATCTGGGAGGAGTTTGTCCCACAAGTAGTGATATTCGCATATAATTAATAAAATTATCCTGTTTATGTGTAAGTGTAAGTGTGAAGCAGTATCTGCTAGGTGTAGATTTTTGCTATTTTTTTCGGCGATATATGAAATGGAGGGGGAAAGGAACTGGCCACCCTACTCCATTATCTCTTGGCCTAGTTGCCTCATAAGTGGTGCCTTCTTGGTATCATTTGTGAGGTTCAGACTTTTCTTCGGAAAATTGACTCAACAACAATCCTATAATATTGTATTTAATATTTAAAAATTAATTGCAAGTCGGTTATTTTAACATTATGTAGACAAATATCGCATAATAAAATAAAAATATTAGCTTAAGTCCAAAACATTACCAAACGCGAGTACTAATGTTAGGAGATACAGCGCGAATCCGTAAGGTTTAATGAAAACAATTAATAGGCCTATTTATGTTTATTGAAACAACTCTTCTGTACTAGCTAATACAAAAGTTCCTAGAGTATTTCATAGGAATAAAATATAAATGAGATTAGTTTTGACAAAAAATTGCTATTAAATATAGGCTTGTATGTTTGATTTTAAGAATGAAACCTTCCCTAAACTAAGAAAATTATTAACTTTGAACTATTAAACCTTAGTAAGATGTTAAATGACGCAAAGTTCAAATAGGTAGGTTCTCTAGAAATATATTTCTGTACTAAGCAATGCTATGATATTCTGAAGGACTGATAAAAGTCAACAAAGATGCGAATATGAAATCATTCCTTATAGACAGGCCGTATGTAGGCTAGAATTTTTCTCTTAAGATATGTTAAAGATGTGAATAACTTACCACTTTCATTAAAATCCAATTGGATTGCATCTCATATTGCCCTTTTTCCTTACTTACTTGTAATCCTCTAGAATAAGTCACATAAAACTGGATGTTTCCTTACAATTTCTCACAGAACACTATCAAAAAATTCGCGGCGGCAGCGAAAAAAACCGCGCAGGTGGCGAATCTAAATTTCAACGCTGCATATTCGCAGACGTCCGGCAATACTTTCGCGTCGGTGTGGGCACACTCATATACCGCAATCAAAAAGTTTGTAATACTTACTAGAGACACATACCCGTGAGTGGCAGGCAAGAAAAATGTCACAAATTGAATCGGCTAGCATCCGCCATTAAAGGGAGTGTTTGCGGCGCGAAATTCGAAAACAGTACCATAATACATTGATGTAGCCTGGTGTTAGACACTGTTTTAAACATCTTTTACAAAGAATGAGTCGTGATGAAATAAACATGAATGCAGAGGAGCGCTATATTTATTAAAGTATTATAATGATTCATCTTTGGCGATATTATAAAAAATAAATTAAATCACCCATATACACTCGGGATAAGTATGTGAAATATTGAATAATGGCAATATCAATATTAATTTTCAGTATTGCTAGTATTGTTTTAAGGACACAATAATGGATATTTACTGTAATATTTAAAATGATCTATATTTCAGTCCTTTCATGCAAAGAAAGAGGAAGGTATATGGTGCTTTGAAAATATTTAGTGGTGAAATATGAGATCATAAAAATTCTGGTAACTGATTTAAAATATAATGAGAATAAATTTTATCATAAAATAATCTATTCAATGTGTAGTTAATGACCACCAGGTTTGAGGTCAGTTCAGACTTTTTAATACAATTAGTAGCGGCAATAGTAGGCCTAGTAGTAGTGGTAATAGTAGGCCTAGTAGTAGTGGTAATAATAGACCTAGTAGTAGTGGTAATAATATTCCTAGTCGTAGTGGTAATAATAGGCCTAGTAGTAGTGGTAATAATAGGCCTAGTAGTAATGGTAAGAGGAGGCCTAGTTTTGGTAATATTACTAGGCGTAGTAGTAGTGGTAATAGTAGGCCTAGTAGTAGTGGTAATAATAGGCCTAGTAGTAGTGGTAATAATAGACCTAGTAGTAGTGGTAATAATATTCCTAGTAGTAGTGGTAATAATAGGCCTAGTAGTAGTAGTAATAATAGGCCTAGTAGTAATGGTAAGAGGAGGCCTAGTTTTGGTAATATTACTAGGCGTAGTAGTAGTGGTAATAGTAGGCCTAGTAGTAGTGGTAATAATAGACCTAGTAGTAGTGGTAATAATATTCCTAGTAGTAGTGGTAATAATAGGCCTAGTAGTAGTGGTAATAATAGGCCTAGTAGTAATGGTAAGAGGAGGCCTAGTAGTAGTGGTAATAATAGGCCTAGTAATAGTGGTAATAATAGGCCTAGTAATAGTGGCAATAATAGACCTAGTAGTAGTGGCAATAATAGGCCTAGTAACTTAGTAGTGGTAATAGTAGGAGTAGTAGTAGTAGTAGTAGTGGTAATAGGTGTGGTAGTAGTGGTAGTAGTAGTAATAATAGGCCTAGTAGTAGTGATCATAGTAGGCCTAGTATTAGTAGTAGTAGTAGTCCTAGTTTTTGTAGTAATAGTAGGCCTAGTAGTAGTGGTAATAGTAGGCCTAGTATTAGAGGTAATAATAGGCCTAGTAGCAGTGGTAATAGTAGGCCTAGTTTTGGTGCAATTAG
This sequence comes from Periplaneta americana, assembly GCF_040183065.1. Classification (NCBI taxonomy): domain Eukaryota; kingdom Metazoa; phylum Arthropoda; class Insecta; order Blattodea; family Blattidae; genus Periplaneta; species Periplaneta americana. The sequence continues at coordinate 115,987,301 of NC_091119.1, forward strand.
TAGGTCTAGAAGTAGTGAGACCTAGTTAGTAGCAGTGGTAATAATAGACCTAGTAATAGTGGTAATAATTGGCCTAAGTAGGCCATCAGCTATATTTTCACTAATTTCTTTGCATATAATACAACCAAAAACTAGAAGTACATACTGTACAAAACGGAAATTACATGATTAATTCATTTATTGTGAAACAAAACAATTTTACACAGATATAGTCTGAGGATTTTCTTATGCACTCTGCTATTATAATCCACTGTAATGTGATGGCACCTAACCCTTACATACATTGTTGAAATCAACCTTATAAACCTGATTAATGTGTTTCTGGAAAACTTTATCCAAGAAATATTCCGACAATCTATAGGGTAATTCCGGGGGAGATTGCCATGCGGGTGAGACGACCAACCGCTCTTATTTTTATTCTAATCATCTGTTTCGAATGAAAATCGGGTTGCCGCCAGATGTTAATTAAACGAAGTGATTGTTGCACCTGCGAAAACGTAAGGTTATTATTTCCGCGTTTTGTAGCCGTTCGTGAGTCTGTGAGCAAGCAATAATTTTTCACCTTCTGAAATAACAATAGAGAAATACTGCATTTTGTGAGGAAATTTGCTGGAAACATTATTAAAGAGGTAAGGCATCTTTAAACATTCTATCTTAACTGTATTTCTTCTCTCCACTGTTGCCAGTTTTTATTACGCGGTATGGCCATCTCTCCCGTAAAAAAGGAGAGATGGCCAGCATTTTTCCGGGATAGATGGCCTACAATTGAGGAATATTATTATGTTAAAAGTATCGTTATTTCTAGATTCCGATAAAATATAAAGCAAAGCCCGGCAGCAACCGCGTCTTTGGAAAGAAGATGACTTACACCGTGCTTTTGAAGTCATTAAATATGGCACTTCTGTACGTCAAGCCTTCATTACATTTCATATTCCAATAAAAGCCCTGGAAAATAGAGTTAAAACAGACAATTCTACAAAGGGTGCAATGGGACCAAGTGACACATAGGCAATGACAATGGATGTAGGTTTGTTCGCCATATTAAATATGCAGGAACATGGATTTTCTCTTACAGGGACCGATGTCTATAGTCTCGCTTACATTTTTGCTGAAGAACTTGTCAATATTCTCTGACTGGCTGACAAACAAGCGTTCTGATGGGAGCAGATAAAAAAGTTATATTTTTTCACCATGTTAATAACGTCAAAAAAAGTGCTTATACAAATTTTGGCCACTTGACCGCAATTACGAGGGCCGTAAAAAGAAAGTTCGCCAGGTGTCGTTAACAGAAAGAAAGCAGAATTTAATTCAAAAAATTTATTGGCACAGACACAGCAATTGTTGAGCTATTTTTTTCAATACATTCCACACCGGAATGAGATATCTGTCATATCATGGGTTCGGTAGAGAAGTGCAGGCGGCTGTCCAACGCTGGTTTCGATCCCAGGAAGCTAACTTCTACGACACAATGGTACAAAAATTGATCCCATTGTATAACAAATGTCTCAATTCCAGTAGGAGATACGTTGACAATTAGCGCAACAATTGCTGTATCTGTTTCAATAAATATTTCCATGTAATTGTGTTTTTTTCTGTAAACGGCCCCAGGGAAAATCACTTTCTGGACGGCCTGGTAATTACGGTCGAGTGGCCAAAATGTGTATAAGCACTTCTGTTGACATTATTAATATGGCGGAAGAAAAAAAAATAACTTTTTTATCTGCTCCCATCAGAATGTTTGCTTGTGAGACAACACTTCCTATCCCGGAAACCAACTGGAAAAGATACTGTTACTTTGACCTTTCAGGATTTTGATTCATTAACATGTTCATAAGGTCCCGCGTCGTGGCCTAAGACATCCTGCCTAGGACTCGCGTTACGGAATTCGCGCTGGTTCGAGTCCTCATGGGGGAAGAAATTATCTCATGAAATTTGAGCCAGTGTATGGGACCGGTGCCCACCCAGCAACGTGATGCACTTGGGTAACTACGATAGGTAGCGAAATCCTGCTGTAACGGCTGGGGGGATCATCGGGCTAATCACACGATACCGCCATTTGGTTGGATGATCGTCCACCTCTGCTTCGACATGTGGACATGAGGCCAGCAGCCGGCTGGTCAATCATGGTCCTTCATGGGCTGTCGTGCCTCGGATTATTATTATAATGTGTTCATAAGCGTTTCAATTTATTTCTGTGTTGTTTTAAGGAAAATTCACTAAAAGAGGGAAAAAATAAAAAATAAAGTTGTTGAAAAATTTCAAACAATCATAATTATGCACTTAGACACTATATTTATGTGTCCAGTGCATATAACCTAATTGTTTTACAAAAAATTGTTATGAATTTACTTAAAAATAATGGTGGCCATCTATCCCTATATCCTATGGCCGTCTCACCCATATATGTTGGGTGAGATGGCCAGTGGCCTATTATATTTCAAACGTATTTTTTTATTACATCAGTGAATTCTATGCGCCCTGAGGCACTGTAGTGGAGAAATATAACCTAGAAGGAACGTATTTGATTTGTTTCGTATTTCTTTTCCAGTCGGTTACCCTGTTATAAGTGATTTAAAAAACTATGGCCATCTAACCCGGAATTACCCTAAACACATTCAAAGGAGGAACTGCATTTGGAACATTCTTCCAAATATTAAGCTATGTTTGCTTTCCTGAGCATCCTACAATAGTAGCTATGTTCGAACAATTATTTGCAACGCAGTATTTCACCATTTTCTTATTATTTCCTTTCAAGTGTACTTATATTTATTCCTATTCCTCAATAAGCATGAACTGCTCGCACTCCCGGCGAAGCATCAACTCCCTTTAATGGCGGCCGAACATCGGTTCAATTTTGTACGCGAAACTAGTGCCATTGGTGTCTCTAGTTATATATTACAAACTCTTTGACCGCAATGTACTCTGAAACAGTGGCAACTCTGCGAAGCGAAACATTCGCCACCGGTGCGAATATTTCGCGTCGGTGTTAGGGGTGGAAGGTGTTCAGGGCTTACAAATTAGTTTCGCGTCACTGCACCATCGTTATGCGAAATAAAACTCGCCAATCAGTAATCTGTCTCTTTCTCTAATAACATTTGAGTTTTCAATTCAGTAGCACTCATTGTCAGCAACAGTTCTTTGTACATAAATTCCATGTAAAATGAAATATTTATTAAAATATTAATTCTTAATTTTATATAAACTCCTAAAAGCCCTAATTTGGATTTCATAATGATTTCATTTGGATTTCTTTTCGCACATACAAACCCGTTTTCTAGATATAAGTATAATTTCAATAAATAACTATGCAATGCAACTAAATTTGATTCATAAAATATTTTGATTAATTCCAAATCCTCACCAGTTTATGTTGCCACTGATTTTGAAACTTCAAATCTCTGTCCTGAAAACTAATTTGACTTACAGTCTTACTCCCTGGCACGAAATATTTAGTAAATGTACATAAACTTTATGGGTCAGATGTGAACACGTTAAACGCAATGCCGTTACACTGGATTATTTTGAAATTGAATATTTAGGAGTAAAATAACATCTATATCTGTTTTCAATTCAAAAGCATGTTACTGTATCAGATAGTTCTAAGTTCATTGGCATCATAATTTCATGGACTTGTACATGAACGCGTGGCAAGAATCAATACAAATTTCCTTAGGTAGACTATAATAATTATTTAAAGTGCAAATGCACAAAACGTTGCAGCTACAATATGATGTCACTTTACAGCGTCGTGGTCCATCATTTGGAATGTTTTAAGGTGTGAGATGTAAGTTTCAGATGCATATTTTATTCCTGTTACTTACAACTACATTCATGTCAAAAAATATTCTTAAATTTGCATGTAGTTCACACATCTCAAAATCAAATTAAATTAAGAGAACAGAAGCTTTATGCAAGCTTTTAGAACGCAAATATGTTGAAAGTAGACTGTAGTTATTATGATATTCATGTAAGAATTTTAAATATCTGTAGTGAAAATATTAATTTCATTAAAGTGATTTTTGATAATTCAATAAAGAAATTAAAGATAATCCTTATGCAAATCTAGTCTTTCAGTTTCCCTGGAAAGCAGATTTGAATAATTTCAAGGTAAAAGTTGTTCCGGGGCCGGGTATCGATCCCGGGACCTCTGGTTGAACGTACCAGCGCTCTGCCAACTGAGCTACCCGGGAACTCTGCTTTACAGGGAGCTTTACCTGAAAGACTAGATTTGCATAACATATACGTCACTGTGTACATTAACAGGAAACCACAATTCCAAGTCACACAGAGATTGTGTGCACTCGATGTGGGTCTCTGGCGTTTCGTCAGCCCACGCGAGTTGTGTGGATATAAAGGGAAAAGTTGAGACGGTGTCGGGTGGAGTTCCCGGGTAGCTCAGTTGGTACAGCGCTGGTACGTTCAACCAGAGGTCCCGGGATCGATACCCGGCCCCGGAACAATTTTCCCCTTGAAATTATTCAAATCTGCTTTACAGGGAGCTTTATCTGAAAGACTAGACTTGCATAACATATACGTCACTGTGTACGTTAACAGAAAACCACAATTCCAAGTCACACAGAGATTGTGTGCACTCGATGTGGGTCTCTGGCGTTTCGTCAGCCCACGCGAGTTGTGTGGATATAAAGGGGAAAGTTGAGACGGTGTTGGGGGAGTTCCCGGGTAGCTCAGTTGGCAGAGCGCTGGTACGTTCAACCAGAGGTCCCGGGATCGATACCCGGCCCCGGAACAATTTTTCCCTTGAAATTATTTAAAGATAATTCATCGTAGAATCACCATTACCGTTAGTATATTTTAAATGTCATCTTATTAAGAACTATCAATAAAAATCAAGAGCGTTACATAATTTGTTTTCGATATGTGTGCGCTCAATCACATACAGTATACACATTTAAACATATTTTTCACATAATAAGAGTCCATCCGGCCGAACACGACGGGACAACCCATGAAGAGCCAAGACCGACCAGCCGGCTGCTGGTCTCATGTAGACATCCCTCAGTAGAGGTGAACGATCATACAACCAGAACTCTGGTAATGTGTGGTCAACACCGGTCCCATACACTGGTGGAAATCGCATGAGAAAATGCGCATTCTGTAACGCGAGTAGTAGGCATGATGCCTTAGTCCACGACGCTACAGCGAAGCACAATATGCAAGAGCGAGTAAAGAAAAAAATATGCAGCCGAAATGTATTTTCCAGTCATTAAAATATTTCTAAATGATTCATTAGAGGGCTAACGATGAAAAAATTATGCTTGTAAGCATGTATGAAACTATAACTGCAAATTTTTGTGCATCTGCAGTTTAAGTGACAGATTTTTTACGATTTTTCCATGTGCCCACGTATAAGTCTCCGTAGAGTAGACACTAACACATTACATTTTTGTACTACATTTTTAAAAGCAAAATATACAAAGTTTCGAACTTTAAAAACATTGCCTTCATTGTCCTAGCATAAGTTATGCATAGAGCATTGCAGTGATTGTAGTTTAATATTTGAAAGATAAAAAAGCTATATGGCTAGCACATGTAGCTTACACGTCAGAAAATGGAATTCATTGAGTTAGAATTCTTAAAATAAGGAAAATAAAAAATTATAAATAAAATGTGAAATCCATTTTTCATGATAAATGTTTGCTTAAAATGAAGTTCAAGCATTACAGAAAGAGAAGTGAGAACTCTATAGATTAAATGGCTGTAGCTGAGGCATTGCTTCATTTCCAGTGGGTAGATAATAGTTGAATGAATACTACTAAATATCCCATTCGGTATACTTCTTGAACCTATATAAGAACTTATAAAATTCCTCATGGAAAATGTTTGTGGCCGTTACCGTTAAAGACTATAAACACATTTGTTTTATACCTACTATGTAGCGACAGGAACTTGAGTCTGTTGCTCGTAGCTGTCTTCTTGTTGCAGTGTGTAACATACAAAAGTATCCCCCTAATTTATTACCTATTTCTTTCCCATAGGCTATATCAATGGCCGGAAAACATTACAAAAATATTTACACAAGGCCAGAACCTTTCATCTCACTGCCGATTGTGTTAACTTCCCGTATTTCACAATAGCTTCCTTGTTACATTTTTGAACTTAACGTCTATACTCTTTTACATAATAAGCGGCACACTCTTCCTCATACCACTTTTCACCCATTTGTCAGCAGTAGTTCCTTTATGATGTTGATATTACTAACGAGTTATAGTTTAATTTCTGGGGCTACTATTTTACTCGTAAAATGCACACAAATGAAAATAATAATTTAATATGGACACAAATAGGCCTAAGTAGATGAACTTTAGATTCTACTTTGCACACAATCCCAGAACTAAGACATTTGATTTCATAATACGCCTATTTGTATGTTTTACTTTAACACATTTAATTAATTTGTACAAATGTATCGTAGTACTTAAAATGTTTGTGCGTATATTTTAATTCATACCATTATTCCACTCTTTAAGAAAGTCTGTATCGAAAATTCGTCTGGCTAAGGAGAAACTGTCTGTTGAACGGGGAAAAGTTGGGGCAGAAGAAGATATCAGATGAAAGACATTAAGACAAATGGATCATATGAGGAGACTAAGTGAAAGGCAGAAAAGAGGGAAAATTTGAGAATGCTGGGTTTGCAGTGAAAGGTCTGCCCTTGGGCAGAAAACTATGAACGAATTATATAATATACAGAAATATATGTTAAGCCCTTCTTTAGAAGAATAAGGAATGAATTTACACTAGGAAGGGGCAAAACAGTGATGCACTTCGCTACCCGATTTCGAAAAATTCGTTAAAATAAGTTATAAATAATTTGATATAATATAATCATTAGGGTTGGGTTTTTATGACCTAAAAATCTCCAAAATATACAGTATAAAATATGTACTTATGACCTAAAAATTCCAGAAATATGCACTATAACATAAAAAATATAACCTAACAATATTATAATTAGGTAATAATTTCAGCTGTAAAATACATTTTATTAGTAAATCATTTTATGACAATTAACTATTTATTTAAGAATAAAATGCACATGAGTAGCAAGCTAAAGTATGGAATTTGATATTGTAGTATGATTTTAATTTTATTAAAATTATCAATAGTTGGCGTATGCTATGATTTTTTCGCATGCTTCTTTTAGTTCAGTTTATGAGTCCTGAGTTGCAATGTACAATGAATACCTTGTGCAAATTTTCAAATAAAAAAGATTTCCTATTGTCAGCCAACAAAGCCTTGTAGGCCTACTTCTAAAAACTTTTTTCTACTTCAGATGACACGAGAGGAGCATTTTTTCATTTGAATTTAATTCTGAGTCTTTAAGAGAAAAATTGTCACTCGACAAAATCATTGAAATGGAACACAATGTATGATACCCTTTGTTTTTTTGTAACACCTTTTCCATTTTCCTTGACACTTCTTGCCTCACTTTATCACAAACAACATCAAAGTTATTCACAGTTTTTTCACTAGTTCTATCTGCTTCACTAGTGACACTTCTGATTGCTCCAAAGCAGTTATAGCAGCAGGAAGAAACCCAAAATTGGATTTGATATGAAAGTTGGCCTGAAATGTGGGAATTAGACATTAATTCTTGGGCTAGTCTATTGAAGCGGCTTCCCTGCTGACAAACGAATCAATGATGTTTTTCGCAACCTTGAAGTTCTGGCAGTAATGGCCTAATTGCAGGCATCAATCGAGAACCCCCATCTTGTCAAACTGGGAGAAGGCGGCAAGGAAATGTCTGGAGCTACCAACTTAACCTCTTCCCTTACTATATATTTTACCAGTTTTGTGAAAAAAAGTGTCATATTTTTTTATTTTCGTATAGAGTTCATTTAATATTGCATAATCACTGTACATCACTAATATTCTTATATACATAAAAATCACTATGAAATAGACATACATTCATACCTGAATTATTATCCCTTGTTATCTCGTGCACCTTGATTCCAGCTCTGGTAGTTGTTCCACTTTGATTTTGTCCTGAACTATTTACCAACTTATGTTTTTTATGGATTAATTTATGAGGTACAATACCAGTGCTGTTATCAAGGCGTTAAATGTTGCTTGTCGTGTGATAGACTCAAAAGCAGGGTATTACGCACAGTGGCACATTGCATTCCGGACAGTTCTTGTGTCGAATTTGATTGTATTATGAGTCTCTCGCAATATTACACATGAAACACTGTCTGGTTGGTTGTTCTTCTTCAGAGTTCGTGGAATAACTTCTGGAGAATATCTACCTGTAAGCCGAAGTGGGTTGGGCGATTTTCCTGGCCATTCTGCCTTGAGTGATAGGACATTCGGGGTGTATTTTTCGAAAATCTTACGAATTACCACCATTCGATAGTCCAAGAGTGTCTTCCTGCCTTCAGATATCGTATACAAAACGTAGGAATTCCACAGGGCCAACTCGAGAAGCTGAAAGATCTTTTTATAATATCGCTTTCCAATATTTCGCGGGACAGGATAAGCTGCCAAGTGCTGGTCTACCTTGTCGACTCCTCCCATTGAGTTGTTATAGTCGACCACCATTTTCGGCTTCAAATCATCCTTGATGACGACCATCTCAGCTCTGTGTATTGTGCTAAGAAGCACCACATCTTTTTTATCCTTCAACCTGAGTGTAATGTTCTTGTCCCTCTGGAAGGGAAGGCTGCAGTTTCACCCTTCTTCAGCTTTGTTCTCTTCATTCCTGGTGACATCTCTTTCCTACTCATTCTCACAGCCTCGTAAGTGTCTGTAATGTGTGAAATGTATGTTGGATAACTGGGGTGATGTGTAAAATTGTCAGTTGTTAGACAATAGTCCCGGCCGTGGTGGGAATATAATGGTGTAGCAGACGGTTGACTCAAACTCGTTTTCTACTGCGCATGTCGTCACTTGGGAAGCAGCGGCGGCGCGCTAATTCGCACCGCAGTGCTCGAGGAACAAAGCAAACAGCTGTTGTGTGTACGTGCACGGTGTTAATTCTTTGTTTATATATAATATTATATTGAATGTTATTCTTGTATCAGTAATGCTATTAATGTGATACATGCTATTAGTATGCCTGGATGTGCAGTATCTGGTTGTTTGAGTTACAATCGATAAACAAAAGGAACTGACGTAAAATATTATAGGTTTCCGAAGAATGAAGACTTGGCAAGACAATGGTTGCATGCTTGTAGAAGGGAGGATGAAGTCAGTTTACAGCACGATGAGTTTTCTCGCATGTTACTAAATTTTATTTCCTTCGCAACTCATTTGCAAAATATATTTTCATGTTAAACTTATCGTTTGACTTATTCCATAGATTGCTTTGAGGGAAAAGAAAGGGGGTAAAAATCTTAAGATTTAATGTTGTTTCAGCTCGAATATGTTCACTTCATTTTGAGGAGTCAAGTTACGAAGTACCTTTAAAGCAGAAACTCCTAAATTATGAACCAAAAAGCAGTCGTAATCTGAAAGTAGACGCTGTACCCACAAAAGCTCTGGCACAGTCTTGCTTGAAACTAAAATCAACAGATAATCTGAGATTGGACAGATGTGAAAAACGGAGAAGGAGGAAAGAAATTCATGACATCATTGCCAATAGTTCATGTACTCTTCAGGCCACTTCCAAAACCAATTCAGACGAACATGTATCAGAGGATAGTGCATTAGACCTAAATAACGAAACGTGAGTAATTACAGCAATTATATAATTATAATAACTATTAACTGGTATGTTCCTGTGTATCATATTGTTAGAATTTTTCATATATGAGTCCTCCGCAGAAGGGAATAATTTTCTCATAGTTCTTCAAAACTTTCTAAACTAAAAGGACTTAATTACATGTCTCATAAAATTTTAAAGCTGTGGTATCTTTTAACAACTTCCAGACAGAAAAGGCTTCAGTAAATGGAAGGATTCAATTGTCTCGAATGTCAATAGAGGAGCAAAAAAGGCGTCAATCAATGGGCATAAAATAATTATTTTCTCGCTTAACCCTAGCATTATCACGGTTGGGAAAAAATTGCCCACCCTTTTTATTTTCTATTTTTTTTTTTTTTTTTTTTTTTTGAATTAATGAAATCTGACAGCTTTCACCTTTACTCTATTTGTCTCTAACATGATAAAGTATGCACACATGTGTACTGTTTTAGATTTCAAATATAGCAGACTAATAATTTGAAGTACTTGTTAGTGGACAGATTTTACCAACCCTTGGCATTTCATATGACCTACACTTTTAAACATTTTCTAGTTTGAATTCTGTGATTTTTGTCCATTGTTGTAACTGTTTGTAATGCCGTTAAAGTCGTTTACTGTTTCAATTCTCCACTTTACCATTTACTTGCAGTGTAGAAACTTGAGTTGGTAAATTTGTTCTTTCTTTATTGGTGTTTATTCAAATCTAGTTGTATTCAGGGATACAGAACATAGATATGAGTTTTTTGTGGATAATAGCAGCCTTAATGTTTTGTGTGAAAGTGATATTATAGTGCTATTGGAAATTGATTTACCGGCGAAGTTGAAGAAAGAAAGTGGTCGTGAGGAAGATAATACAGAAGTGGTTGGTGAGGGTGAATCAAGGTCTATTTCAAGTACTAGATGCTAACAAGAAAGCCGTTCACATTACGAAAATTAATGTCAGATGTGGAAATTGTGGACTTAATTTGTGTTAAAAATATTCAGATATTAAAATTGTGTGCAGGAGCATTTTACTAAAAGAAATATGCAGAATCACTGGAATGAAAAGCTGATGTGTGTTTTTTTAAGTAATGTAAAAATGTTGACGATGAAACTTTAATGAACGCATTTGAGGAGCTCGGAATCAAAACGCGTTAAGTCCACATTTTATCGAGAATGTGTTTTTTTTTTTTTTTTTTTTCGAATTTGCCTTCTTTTAGCGACACTTCATCATGCTACACTTCACATTTGTTGCAATTCACATTTTCAGCCTCTTTAAAGCCAGCCTGAAATCGAAGGTCTGATTCAGAACGTATTCTGTCCATCACCCTGAATGGATCAAACCGAGTTGAATCCATGAACTTAAGATATCTTCTAACGAAAGCAGTACACCAGAATGAACGTAATTAATTCGACACCTGCCTTTAACAAATGTTCATTATTGACTCTTTTCTAAAGTTTGCTTGTTGCTACATGCATAAGATTTAAAAGGACGGGTTTGTTGCCTGGAATCTCTATTTAAATCTCCACGCGCAGACAGTGAATTGGTGGTGTGCGGTAAGTGACATTTAAAGGCAGGTGGAGGTCGTTTGCAATAAACATGGGTATTTTACTACAAATTGTGATATTATACTCATAATTTGGTAACAGTTTGAACAGTATGTTAAGTTTCGAAAGACTCCAGTACAAAACATTGTTTGCACCCCAACGTTGTTTCGCTTCTTTCTTGTGAGATTTACAAACTTTACAGGTTCTCGCTGGCTTCTTTTTCTGTGGTTGGTAGGTATATGACGGGAGGAGGGAGGGAATAAGCCCAACAGCTTGTTTGTAATATTGTCGTCTTAACTCCAGCATCCCCTCCCCTTTCACTAACACTTCAGTTAGACAAGCTTAACCCTCTATAAAATGCCTGCTTCCAGGTCAAGTCGAAGATTTGTATAGATCCTTTCCTTCCTGGGTTTGCTTCCCTTCACGGTCTTACATGCAATTACGTAGACATTGAAAAGCTGAAAAGTACCATAAACATTATATTGAAGAAACATTTCTGTAGTTTTTTTACGTATTTTCACATAATGGAGAAGGAATATAAGACTTCATTCTGACGCTGACCTGACAGTCAACCCACAACATAACGTTATTGTACTCTATTACGCCCTTCAGTTTCACCACTGTTTATTCCCCTTCATTGTTACCCTTTTCTCCTTTATGTTGGCCATGTGAATGTTGTGCTTCGTAGACAGACCTTTTCTGTCATGTCACTTTACTGCCAATAACTCTTATAAGACCTCGACTCTGACTCCCTTAAACTTTGTTCATTCCACTTGGAATGCAGGACAGAAATTCAATGCACTTTTATTCAAACAGTTAGAATTCTGGAAAACCTTTCGCGTATATTTAGAGGAAAATAACTCCTCTTCTTCACGAAAGATCGTTTTACAACATATAACAACCCTCTAAATAGACAGCTTGAAAAAACTGCATTTGACAGCTTGAATGAAAACTGTCAATAAAAGTCGCAGGGTCACAAAGACGTCATGTCTAGACGGCTACGCTTTGGGAGCGCATCACAAGACGTTAGTAGGGAAGGGATTAGTTAATACAGCTTCTTGGTATTCATATCAATTAACCTACCCCACTTCCAAAACCTTACGGAGCTGAGCTGAGCTAGGCTAGCAAGCTGCGAGAGAGTCTGCAATGCTTCCCGCGTGACGTCATCACGTAGTAGGAGAACGGGCGAGGCTGCGCACTGCTTCACCATTATATTCCCACCACGGTCCCGGCCAAGTAAAGACTTTATGAGTGTCATGACTACTTGGCTAGACATTGGAATATCCTTGTAGTCGTTATAAAGAATGGTTTCTTTTCCAGTGTAAATTATACTGGACTAAACGTACCCGCTCTTAGATTCGCAGAGCATATATGTTATGTCTTTATCCCAAACCTGGCTCGTTTTAGTGACATATACTGTACCCACCCTAGTCGCCCCTTATAAATCAACAGGCTCTCTTCGATGGTGACATCTCTGTCGGGAGTGTATTTGTCTTCAAGATTCCGAAAAATAGGCCAGACTTCATTCAATTTCAGATATGGGTGGGTTTCCGGGTCGTAGTCCTCATTGTTGGTGAAGTGCAGAAATTTTTCAATTCGACAAATCTCCTATATGAGAGCGTTTTGGGAAGAATGGTGTAGCAGTCATTGAATATTTGTACCAGTACATCTGTTATTCAGGTTTGTGAATAATGTTATCCAGTATCACTATGCCCAAAAGTACACGTATTTAAGTCTGTAGTAGGCCGCCACGAATTATTTTCAGCATTCTGTGAACACATATTAGCATGCCGAATCATCTCCTCGAATATAATGTTGATGAGGTCATTATCAAAGAATAATTTTAAAAATTGAGAATTATCGTTATCAGAAACAATGTTAAAATTTCAGGAAATGGGGACCTCGGAGGTGCAGAAGAAACGGTGCCAGATGTCTTCTATTCAAACCACTGTCGAAAAGACGCGACATCAACTGATCTGAATTTGTTTGTTGGTCTATAACTTCGTCTTCTGATACCGATGTTTCATTTCCTAATCTTCTACAGGAAAATATCCCAGATCAAAAGTTTCGGAATCACTAACTTGATCCATCTTTACACAAAAAGCACAAAAAACACTAAACACAAACAGAAACCGCCAAAACTAACTACCATCTACTCAGTACTGTATGTGAATGCTATATGAGCATAGAATTCCACTCGCAAGGAAGAAGTACAAAAAACACCATCAGATATAGCAATATCACTAACTTCTGTAGCCATCTAGTGAGGAAAAGGTTAATGAAAGAATGGAAATTGTATATATTCGGGATATAATCCTTAGCAGCGAAAATGGGACTCAAACCAGCTAACTCGGGTTAATAAATTTTGACACAAGTTAGCAACCCGAGTTAACTCGGGTTAATCAGGGAACTGGTTAAATGATGCAACACGTGAAGAAGCTTTCAAGAAGGCCTTTTTGACACACCCAATTAATTTATCAACCTCACCGAATTGACTATGAATCTCTTCTGCAACTCTACGTAAGGCGTGAGCCAAACAAGTCACATGCACTATTTCACTATAGGCTATAATGCTTGAGTGAATCTGCATCTTTCATCACATGAGCCGCGGCATCCGTTGCAAAGAGCAATATATTTTCATGCTGAACGCCTTCGGGCCATATGACACCCACAGACCTGTCGAATAGTTTACTAATGGTGGAGAAATGGACTTTTTCTAAATGTTCACAGTTTATTAGAAAATTTTCATTTGGACCATCTTCTTCCAAAGTTCCCACAATAACAACTGCAATGTATCTTCCAATACAATAGAGTCTGTGGTTTCACCAACTGAAATCCATATTTTTATTTGTAATCGTTGTCTGATCTGTTGTATAGTCTTTTCTTACCTTCGGCTGATATAGTCCTTTCTTATCGTGGAAGAAACGGGAAGAGAGTTGTTTGTGTGTTTTTCTAAGAATTCACGAAGTTTTCGATGATCCAGTTTACTTAGGGGATTGTCGGCACAAAGAAAGGCTGTACAAAGTTCTTCACAGAATGGTGAATAAGATTGGCGGGATTCCACTAGGAGCTGTAGTTTTTTTTTTTTTTTTTTTTCAATTCGTTGTACACCACGTTTGTGTTTTTCTGTTCTCACATGCTGTTAAATGTTTTCTCCGCGGTTACTCTTACGTCGCACAGTTTACAATACAGTAGAACTACAGTATATTCACATCACTGGAAGAACCTATCGCTTGCTGTGCCTCGAATATTTTCGGATAACTTCGGAAGCAATGATCGTTGTGCACGTTGAAGACTTTGTTTTATTAAGTTAGCATCACTACTCGTCAAAGTACTATATATATTTCTAAGATCGGCATGCAGTAATTCAGATGGCCTCTCACCTAAATTTTCAGTACCTTTCCTTTTAAGCTTTTTACTTACTTTTTGTCCGTTGATTAACACTTAGTCTGGTTTGTTGTGATTGTGTTCTTGATTGCTTTCAATGATTTCATTTTTAACATTTAACTTTATTAAACGTTTACAAGAGTTCATGCAACATGCCCAACGTGAAATATTGTTCTGTAGATCCTTGTGATGTCTAAATTTGAATCCATCGGTCACAAATAAAGGCTTCCCCTTCTCACGTGTCATTGACTCCCTGGATCGTGTATAACTTTTACGTGTTTCCAATTTAACCTTTACATTGTACATGACGTCACAGAACGCGTTCTATACGGTACTTGGTTTTGTCTTGTCTTGTCGCAGAACGCGTCCTTGGACTAAATTAAGTTTTAGAAAGTTAACATAACATCCTGAACCGGCAGGTAGCTGTGGACGCAACTGAAGTATATATATATTTTTTAAAAACTCCGGACGCAACTGACGTATTAATTTTTCATCATCTTTACGGGGACGCAACTGACACCTCCTGGATTCCAGGTATATTACCACGAGCAGTAATTCTTGAAATATTATGGAATGCTAAGTACAAGCAAAGCGGAACAAAGATCAAGAATATCTTGCAGTATAGGTAACAAAGCGGACAGAGAAGAATTCCAGATCTTAGCGAAAAGTACTCATTATGGGTAGTAAAAGGCAGTAGTGTAGAAGAATTCCGGGTGGATTTCAAGCAGATTATGTTATGTTATTTTACTACGTTACGTTAGTCCGGTTAAACGTTTATCAAACAATCCCGATCCGGAATGTTATAATAAAACATAGCCTACGGAAACTGAGGAAATTCTACATCCAGCGCAAGGAAAGTGTTGTAAAACAAACAAAATTCAACAACTATCGAAACAACTGCTTAATGCGAAAAAGAAAGCGCAGGGAAATTACCTAAATAAACTTTTCAAAAGTGGACAAAACGGGTGGAGGGAATTTTATAAATATGTGAACAGCTGATGTAAGAAAAACTATCCGAGCCTCCTTCTAAATAATGACCTCAATCAATTTATTGTACAGGACAGCGAAAAAGCAGAAAAACTACATTCCTATTATGCCACTGTTTTTGGAATGGGGGCAATAATACCTAACTTAGTTTCTGTGGAAAATACGGGTCAGTTTTTTATCAAGCCTAGGGACATAAGGAGAAGGATCTCTAAATTGAAAGCTCATAAATCAGTAGTAAATATGAAGAAAGTACAAATAATAATGAAGCAAGTGACAATAGACAGAATATTGAAAGAGTTAAGATAAACATAGAGGAACACAGTGAGAAGATTGTATTGTTGAGGAAAAAATAGAACAAATGAAGAGGAAAAGTAAGCAGTACGAAATAAGTCGAAGAAAAAGGACATTGTTATTCTTCGGAGTAGAGAAAAAGACACGTGAATTCGCAATAGAAACCGAGAAGGCAGTACGCAGAGTATGCTACGAGATCTTCAAACTGGAGTTAAGAGCAGAAGACATAGGAGACTTATAGAATTGGATTAGTATGTAACAGGCCTCTTGTGATAAGATTCTCAAACAAGATAACCAAGAAATAATATTAAGGACTGTACACAGAGTGCGAGTAACAGGAATGAGTGTGGAAAAAGACCTGAACTACGAAATCAGATGTAGGCTAAAAGGAAGCTACTACTCCATTTGATGAAGGCGGCAAGAGCGAATGGACACTTCGCAAAGTTATATGAAGATAAATTAAAAATCAATGGGAAATACTATAACGTAGAATTCTGTACGTCAAATGAAGATCGCTCAATATTTGGATTAAATACGAAGAAGCGAGAACATCAATATGAAAAAGAGCAGAGGAGATCTGAAGAAATGGACACGAGATCGCAAGGTAATAATGCATAAACTGATGGAATTACAATCGTGAGAAAGAAGAATGGTCAAAAGAAAAAGAAAATGAAGCAACCGCAGTTATCGCACAAACTGGAAAGTATGAAAAATGATGAAAATCATTGGCATAGATTAATACCGACCAGCCCAGCTAAACAGAGGTTAAGAGAAGATCGAAATTTGAACTGAAACAAAAAATACGTGATAGGTGATGAATAGTCTGTTCAATCAGTAGTTGTAGTGGAACGTAACTATCATAACAAGATCGTTGACCAGATACGTATACACGACGGTGGAGAATTTGCTGAATTGCAGAATAATCACCGTGCGGGAGGAAGCGGGACAAAACCAGGAAATGCTGAGATCAAGAATACATGAAGAAGAATGTGAAGAAATCTGATAAGAGCGGCTTAAGTACCACAATTGCAATGAACTTTAGTGACACGAGTAAAAATTCAAGTGATTCGGGAAGTGAATTAATTAGCTTAGAGAGAAGGAAGGTCAGTGTCGAGAGGGGAAAATTTTGCAAGTATGTTGAAAGGTGGACGGTAAAAGACAGGAGTTTCTCGCATGTCAACATTGAGATGAGAAACGAACTCTTATCTGCAGTTTTCAGCAGAGTTTTTAAGCAATTTTTATTACTACACAAATCGGCACCAAAATTCTAAGATACTGTTAGCTGTTACGAGTTAATTTATTGCATCAATTTTGCATAATTATGCTACAGTTGTTTATATTACTTGTACTTTTCTGTTTATTGTTACTGTGTGTAACTTACACAATGCAAATTTCCATGAATACAAAGCTATTGCTTTCACTTGGTATCTGTTGTTGTCTTTTAACTTTTATTACTGCACAAAATTTGTTTTATTACTGCGCATATTGGTCTATTACTGCACAAATTGTGTATGACTGCACACTAAAAAAATTCTGGTTTTCAGTAATTGTTAGCTTTCTGAATGATACTGCAGACTTGCAGCAATTGCCTACAGAATCATACATCTCTATAAATCTTGTGTTACAAAGGTCAATTCGTCTGTAGATATTTCTTACTGGAAGGTAACAGCTCATTAACATTATTCTTCAGGGTGGTGCCGGCTAAAGGGTAAAATTACGAAATAAATTACAAACGTCACACATAGTACCTCAAAAATTTAGTACAATAAACAAATAAAGCTTTCGGATATACTTATTTCACTGTTGCTTGAACTCCACTGAATTTTCCAGACATAGATAAAGCACCATTGTACACTTTCCCCACCAGGTTGCTCTTATCTAGACCCAAGCTGATGCACGCTTCTTTCACTGTCTTAGCAATGTTGTTACCAGTGAGGTCATATATAGGCAAGAAACCGAAGATATTTTCTCTCAACAAATACCTGGAGTTGACATAATTGTGATACACAAAGAGAGAGCTGCTCTGTTCCTGAAATGTCTCAAATTTCATCTGCACTGATGCTAAAAAAATTTGCTTCATTTATATTACTGATAAACTTTCTTCATATTATGTCTGCGCATATACCCAGAACTTCATTCTGAATACAGAGCTAATGTAAGTGGCATTTTTTCCCATTAGCCACATGTTATTTTAAACCTTTATCATCAGCATCGTGATAGAAACATAGAGCCCGAAATTTTCAGTTCCTTTTTTTTTTCTTTCAGGTTTTGACTTTGGCAATGTTAAGAGACCATTATCTGCAACTCCTCTCAAAAGCAGTTCTTATTCTCTATAAAATATGATTCTTTATTACTGAAAGAAAAGCTTCTCTATTTTCTTGAATTTATTTTCGCCTCTGGCTATTTATCTGAGATGCTACATCTTTTCAGCCATTCTCAATTGCCATAAATCGCCCAACTGATCGGACACAGTCTTTATGGCAAGCAACTGCTTGGAGATTATTAAATGCTTCTACAGCATCCTTCCATTTACAAAATGACTCTGTCACTAAACATCCCCAGTTCTGATAATCATCTTGAACTATAATCTACGTTTTTTCCAGTCAAGCATTGTTAGCTTAGAAGTAGGGATTTGATTAAATCGTTCTTGGAACGTAAGCATTATTTGTCTCAATGTCCGCCCTGTGTGCTGACGTTCATGAATCCACACACTTGACACCAACTGTTACTCAATACTGTAACCAGGACGAATAGAAGAAATAGTGTACGCACTTCTATGCTTTCTCATTGTCGGTGGCGGACCTGACAACTAGTGGCGCTTCGATCGCTAGGGTCCATCTGTTGTCTGAAGTCAGACACCTCGAAAATATATTTCTCGCGCGTTTAATGAGGACAGTTTCTAAGGGTTGTTAATATGCTTTGTTGTTGAGAGTTAAGTAGATGTCTTCAATTTCTTGTGCTTTGAAGTAACCAGTGACAAAAGAATATTGTGTGGTGGTTTACAAAATAATTACAAAAAATGCCGTACTGTTTTGTTCCGGATTGTAGATCGGAATACAGTAGAAATAGTGTAACAAGGCATTTCTTTTCATCTCCCAAAGAAAAAAATAAGTTTGGGAAATGGGTCAGAGCGATTTCGCAGAAAAATAGGCAGCTTTCGGTAAATAACCGATCAGACTGTTTTAATATAAAAAGTCATAAGACAGAAATACCACGAGTGTGTTGAAAATTACAACCAGGAGCTCTATCTCACATTTTCCCTAATTTACCGAAATGATTAAATATATGAAAATAAACGTTGCGGAGCGGTAATATTCGATGAGGTCAAACTCAGAGAAGACATTCAATTTAATAATTATTCCCTTAAAATGGACGTATTTGTTGATTTCGGAGATCTCACGACTGATGTCCAAAAAAAATCAATTAGCAAATCATGCATTAGTATTGATGTTTATGCCATTTATGCAAGATTGGATTCAACCAATTGCTATTTACGCTAGCAGAAACGCTACTCCAGGTGACATTCTCGCTAAATTCTTATACAAGTTATACTACAATTAGAAGCAGTTGGGACGAGAGTAGTCGGTTTCACTTGTGATGGCAGTCAAACAAATAGAAAGGCCTGGAAGTCTTAGAAATCAGTGGAAAAAATTTTAAGCATAATACTATGTATATTCCTAATTCGTTCGACTATAAAAAAGAAAGATACAGGCATTCTCAGATATTGTGCACATACTGAAATGCATAAGAAATAATTATTTCCATGATAAAATTGAACTCTCTTGCAAAGAGAAAAATATCAATTTCAGTTTTTATAGGAGACTTTTTAAGGAAGATTTATCTGGATGTGCGGGTCTTAGGGTTTGTCCCAAGTCGACAACAGCTCATTTAGATCTCTCGTCCTTTAAGAGGATGGATTCCAGAATCGCATTCCAACTCTTCAGCAACAGTGTCGACAAAGGCCTCAAATCTTATCGGGAAATAGGGTCATCGGGTTTCGAAGGCAGTGAGGGCACTGAAGTATTTACAAGGCATTTAAACTGTATTGTCGGCGCATTAAATTCACACATTTCTGCTAAGGCTCTTATAAAGACTCTTCTGGTCACTAATTCCTTATTGATTTTCTTCAGTGTCTCACAACTACAACCAACACATTTGCGTCGCTACAGCAATGCTTAGTAGTAACCTCGCAGAGTAGCCTATTGCTGGATACTCTGATGAACTACTCACATCGTTTGTGAATCAAATGCGAAACATTAGCGCGAAATGTGGAATTACACGCGACAAGACAATTAAGAAGTTTGTAGAAACTTGTATAAAAGAAAAAAATGTTATTCATGAAAAAATGCATGGTCAAGACTGGGAAAATGCTGTATTCGAGTTGGTGGATACCACTCCTCCTGCGTTGATTGACAGATGTTTGGTGTATTATGTGACCGGTTATGTCGTAAATTATTCCTCTAATTTTATTGCGTGTACCCTCTGTGCCCTTCGACAGGAATGTAATAGGTCTAAACATTGTGCAGCTCTCACCCAAATTGAAGACTACCGATCAGTTTTTTAACCTATCCCTCCCAAGCTGTGTATGACGTACTGTACTTATTCAAACAGAATTGAAAATTAAAGAAAAGATTAGCTCAGCAAGTGCAAAGTAGGATGAAATCTTCTATCTTGACACCATTGACGCTCTTTCGATCGAGTCTTCGGAAGCAGGTTGTTGCAGAGAACATTATTACTAAATTAGTCTACCACTATTTAAAGTGCCGGTTCTTCTTCTTCAGGACAAAGTATGTATGTATTTATTCACACTGCAATGGGTATATACCCGGTGGCAGTGGTAACTAATTACATTCAATAATGACAATAATAAACTTATTCATTAAAAATACAATTAATAATACTAATAATTAATACTAACAATAATTTATAATAATAATAATAATAATAATAATAATAAAAATAATAATAACAGGGAATATCCTAAATTAAATGAAACGATCACTTAAAATAACATTTGAAATAAGTATAATTTGTATCTTAAAACTAAGATCGAACTAAAACCCGCGAGTATGATATGTCCATATCTGCACAAATTCCTTTCAACATTACACTCATTTCGCTGTCAACTCACTCACTGCACTGGAACTACGACACATTTCACTGATTCTATCCTGATTTCACTAACACTTCAAAAACATTTCACTGTTCAAATACTTTGCACTGCTACTATAAACTATAAAGCTTCACTGATAGGAACACGTTTCACTTACACAACACACTTCACTGACACAACACACTTCACTGACACAACATAATTCTTCACTGATACAACACTTCAATAACAACATATCATTTACAACTTTTAAATACTGTGTATAATTACCGTCTATTAGTAAGGTCCTTAAGCCTATTTTTAAATACATTTTTGGTTGTTGGTAAAGCCTTTAGTAAGTCTGCAGGTAAAGCATTCCAGTCCCTGATAGTACGATTGAGAAAAGAAAACTTTCCAGTGTCCGCCCTCTGTCTTCTTTCCCTCAATGTATATGAGTGGTCGTTCCTTGAAGAGTAATTTGGCGGCTGCAACCTATTTTTTATTTCTCTCCAGGCAGGCTCACCTCTGTATGTTTTGAACAGTGCGCATAATCGAATTCGCATTCTCCTGTCCGTGAGTGTGTCCCATTTTAATGGTGAATTTTTCCGACAACACTTGAGAGCCCGTTTTTTAATCTTTTCCAGTGTCTTAATATGTTCTAATCTGTAAGGATCCCAACATGCAACGCCATATTCCATTACTGGACGTACTAGTGATTTATATGCAATCTCTTTGGATTTATCAGAATCTTTTCTTAGTACCCTCATCACAAAGTGTAACGCTCTCCATGCTTTTCCCGCTGTGTCTGTAACGTGTTCCCCCCAGCCGAGATCGCTGCTAAATGTTATTCCAAGGTATTTACATTTGTTCACTTCCGGAATGGTTTCACCCCCTAACGTATACGATGCGACTATTTTATTACAAGCTCGTAAATCCGTCAAGTCATCTCGCAAACACGCAAAGGTAGCAGGCAACTAATCATGGTGAGTAATTTAATTCATTTATAGGCACGTAAAATATCATTCAACTCTTTATTTACTAACATTTTGTAGGTTTTCCTGTCCCTGAATTCTCAGCTTGTTAGGAAAAGATTATTTAAATGCTGAACTTATAATATTGCTTTTACAACGTTTCAGATCCCATTGTACTTTCTGTTACGAATGTTCATGATAGTATTACCTGATAGAAGACTATTAAATGTGAATAAGAGACTCTAAAGGTATTTCTTAAGTTACGAATAGCCAGGTTAAATGGAAGAAATTTGCTTTTAAAAAGGACTACATTCAACATAACAAGTACTGTGAACTCCTTCCGAGTCAGGATCGTAGCAGTAACAGCGCAGCGTTGCGGCGGATCCGTGTAAACTCACAGAGTGCGTACACTATTTCTTCTATTCGTCCTGCTGTAACTATGACCGTCTACAACACATCATAGATCTCCAATTTGTCACTCGTACGAGGTAACTCCTGGCATAAGCAACCCGCAGCGCATATTCTTTAAGGTCGTTTTTCCTATTTATATGAAAAGTTATTGACCTTAGCAGAGCATGCTCGACGTGCAATATATCCTGGTTCTATAGGCGTTTGGACACCCATGGTCTACATCCACCATGACATAATGCACTGAAATTTTACTCAAATAATCATAACTAATCCAGAACGCAGACGATGCTATGAATGCTTGCAATTCTATCAGTTAATAAAGACCTTATCTGATCTAAGAAAAACGCAGCGCTACCTGCCTACCTATAGGCCCATCGCTCTTATTTCCGGCAGTCAATCACGTTGCAGGTCGGCTACATTTAAACTTGTGCGTCTTGTCATTCGCTGCTGATGACGTTATGCATTTCCTAAGGCTCGATAAATACTTAATATAATGCCCGCCATTTTGGTTCTTTCGTTGGCCTTCGCAAAAAGCACACGAGGACGTTATTTGCCACCCAATTATTTGCTCTATTACAGTGCGTTTGATTTATTATCATAAGAGCTACGACATGATACTGTTTAACGGTGCGGCACTAGATTCCTCGTCTGGTAACTCGGCAAAGAAAAAACAAAAATGGTGAACGATACTACCTACCTACCTAGACTTTATAGAGCCTTCACTTCCTAGGGCGTAAGCAAAGAGGAGTCACGTCGGAAATAACAGCGACGCGACTATAAGTCAATACCCAAATGAATACTATTGCCAACTCGACTATCTATTGAAATAATATTTCTTGGCAATACTAAATACCGGTAAATATAAGGGTATCGTAACTTGTTGACCACGGTGTGTGTTGTTCACAGATCGGAATAAAAATAATTATAACTGAAAAAACTAAGGTGATATCCTAAGGCTACTGCCAGACGATCTGTAATTGTACCTTATTTTCAGTGACAAATGAAGCTGGCGTAAGTGTCGAAAAATGCGTGGCAGATCAGGCTGCAAATACTGCTCAATTTCTACGATAAAAGTAGCTTAATGTAGCCACAAGACGTGTCACACTAGCGACAGTTGTAGTCTAGTTATTTTGCGATTTTCTTCCGTGATGGTTCATATGAATTATCAAGCCAAAATCGCCCTATGTTTTTTGCTATTTCGATGTAGGAGGCATAGGCAAAAATGATGGTGGATTCATCTTATCATTAGTGAAACATCAGCTCATGGAAAATTTGTTCTTATTCATGCGAAACTGAAATTTTATCCAGACTAATGTTTTTATACAGTGCGCAGCATATAGCCTACAACTTACAGACGTTATAACCAGTCGTGACGTGCGTGTTTAGTGGGGATACCCGACCGCTCTAGCACGGTGAATGGCAGTGATTTAGGCATATAATCTCGTACAAATAATGCGCCAGAAAGAGATAATAACAAAATGTTATGTTGACCTTACATTTTATCATAATTGAAAATGATGCCTACCTTTCTGGATGCAAGAATCACATCAGTGTTGAAAATTTTCAAAACAAAATGATGTCCGTCTGCTGCAACACATTCCTGACATCTCCGAAGGAAATTGGCATTTACACGTGCAAGTTCGTCGTCTGTAATTCTCCCGATTTCTCATACAATACTGTCTTTTAACTCACGGATTGTGTGCGGATTGTCTTTGTATACTCTATTTTTTTTAGATTTCCCCATAAATAAAAGTCTCAGGCTTACAAATCGTGAGACTTAGAGGGCCATAATTCCCTATTAATAACCCTGATCTCGAATATTATCAAATTCAATGTTTCGGCTGTTGTATGGGCAGTTGCTGAATCCTGCTGGAAATAAGCACTCTGACACTCGATATCGGTTAACTGTTCAAAAACTGGGTTGAGTATTTGTGTTCTGTATCTGTCACTATTGATTGTATCGTCAAAAAATATAAGACCTATAATCCTAGGTGCAGATATAGCACACCATATGCCAACTTTCTCATCATGTAAAGGAGTTTCATGAATGAGATGAGGATTTTCTGTACTCCAGTATCTATTGTTTTGAGTTATAACATGGCCATGTAAGTGAAACCACGCTTCATCTGTGAAAATAATTACTGTAGGATCCACAACGTCATCGGCAACACTTTGTAAAACCTAGTTACAAAAATTCACACGACTCACATTATCTCTAGGCTGTAATTCATGCTCTATTGTCACTCTGTAGAGCTTAAATTTAAGAAATTTAGTGGGACTACGGGCTGTGGTTTTCGAAACACCCGTTTCTTATGAGAGAAGGCGGAGAGATTTTCGAGGAGAATGTTCGAACCTTTCTCCTATCTCATCGAGTTTTTCCTGAGTAAGTAAAGTACACTTGAATTTCTCTTTCCACTTTTATTCAGAACTAAACCCCTTCCTCTAAATATGGTCGTCCTATGTGGAATGGGAACACCACGAAATTGCTTTGCAAAACTTCGTCCCAGTGTTGCACAATTCTTCGTTATGAAGTAACACTCGACAAGATAAATCCTTTGCTGTAATGAAAACTTTCTTGGTGTCATATTAATCTTCAACTAAGACGTACGTATATCAATACAAACATCAATAGAGCTCATAGGCAACTGAACAGAAGCTATCAGTTCCACTGTGACTATGTGCTGTATCCTGGAACGCAGGGAAAGAGAGAGAAGGCAGGACAGAGAGAAAGACTGTAGGGTGCGACCACAGTCTAGTATATACAGTCACGAAGCTCAATACGTAGTAAATACGCATTCATATGTAGTTGCTAACCACTAGGATCGCTACTATCGCCTCATTACAGACAATGCGAAAAATAGTACCTGCACAGTCTATTGTTCCTAGTATCCTCATAAGCTCAAGCTTCGTGACTGTATATACTAGACTGTAGTGCGACTGTAGCGGATCCCGTTCACCGGGAATGACAAGAGCTGACGCCAGGTGCCGTAGGGAATGTCATAGACCGTTCTGTATAATAATAATAATAATAATAATAATAATAATAATAATAATAATAATAATAATTTATTTATTTTGCATATAACATCATAATAGTTTGTTATTTTTATAAAATTGCAAAGTAGTTTGGGGGTATGAAGGTAAAAAATATATTATGGGGGTACGCTAGCAAGAAAGATTGAATACTGCTGTGCTAGAATACAGGTAAGCAAGCTGTTCTAGCATTACTGACCGTGTCATATCGAGCCTTGAGTCAAAGGAGAGGAGAAAGAAGTGAAGATCAGTGAATATAGTTATGCAGTGTATTCCGAATAATTATTTCTGGACCAAATACTTTGTCTAGCCTAGTAGGCTAAATGTTGTTGCAAAATATCAAATTGAAATTAGTAACGAGTTTCATCAACGAATAAAGGCTGTTATTTTCCCTGGACAAAAAATGTACTTTTCCTTGCACAAAAAAGCCAGCGAATGAAAGGTAAGTATTTTCACTCGAATGTTTCCTTCACAAACTTTTCCGTACAGTTGGCCTTTATTTCTCGTAACTTCACAGCACGGTTGTTTAGCTACTTATCTGCATTCTAATATCTTTCTTCGATTGTTTTTTATGAAATTAAGGTTTTTCAAAACTATCACAAACTAGTCTTCATTACTACAAATAATTCTAAAGTTGTTGTTCAAAATATAATAAAATAGGCTACATTATTTTGTTTTGTAAACAAATCTTATTATGCATGTTATATACTTTCGCCGTTTTTCTTTCAAGAAAAATAGTAAATTATCTTCAAAAGGCGGGACGTTTTACATACGGCCAAACATTAAAGCGGGATGTCTAGTATTCCTGCTTTTGACTTCCGTTCTCAGGATCCGCTCCGTTGAAGTGACGGAGCTCAGAAGAAAGGAGATTATTGAGCACTGGAATCGTTAAGCATATTCTCCGCTGCTCTTCTTGGAGAACCACACCAATTCCCAGCATTACGTCAAAACTTCACGCATATTGCCACTATTTGATGACTTGCCTCACCATTAACTCTACCTCTCTCTTCTGAATCTCCCAACTCCCCTGCACCTTGCGAATATTCTGAACAATATACAACTTCATAGGTTACATAACTCGTCCTATGAATCAAATAATCTGGATAATCTGAGTAATAAAGTCTTCAAACCTCAGAACCGTACTTATTTAATGGGGTGGTACGGTATTATATTGTACTGTTTTCAATCCGCACAACAGTAATACGATTGCAATACTATTATTTTTGCTAGGCTTTTCCCAGTCTTCAGCGGTTAGCTTCTTAATGCTCTTTAATAACAAAAAATATCACTGTTTAAATAGGCCTACTAGCTTTGAAAGGAAAAAGATATCAGTGGATTTTATTAAATCCTTCAATTTGCGGATTTAAACATTGCATTTCTTTACAGGCTGCACATATCACGGCTCGAATATCATCACTGGTGTGACAGCAACTGCAATTTCAATAATAACAGGGCCGATACCTGGTGGTTGTAGTGTTCAATGTTCTGCAATATCTGCGCAATTATAATTTTTCAGATAGCTTCAAAACTTCTCTACTTTACATACAACACACCGTGAAAATGCATACCTCACTGTACGTACCACAGACCTACGCCAAAATACAACTTATTATAAGGCAAAAGAACGAACAATTTCGGAGGCAGGTCGCTGCTGTAAGTTTATATAATCAGTTTTGTTGTTATAGTCGCGTCACTCTTATTTCCGGCAGCCAATCACGTTGCAGGTCGGCTACATTTAAACGTGTGAGTCTTGTCATTCGCTGCTGATGACCTTATGCACTACCTAAGGCTCGATAAACAGTTCTTTCGTTGGCGTTAAAAGAAAGCACACGAGGACGCTATTTGCTGAACAGTTAAACATTATCATGTCGTAGCTCCTATGAGAGTCGATTTATTATCATAGGAGTTACGACATGATAATGTTTAACGGTGCGGCAAATAGATTCATCTTCCGGTAACTCGGCACCGAAAGAACAAAAATGGCGAACGATAATAACCACCTAGACTTTATAGAGCTTTCACTTTCTAAGGTGTACACAAAGAGGAGGAATCACGCCGAAATAACAGCGACGCGACTAGAAATCACATACCAATTTCCACGTATAATGCGCAGTCACACTCAATTAGCTCACGACTTTAGCCTCTCGCATTGGCACGATAACCTCCAGAATTATGTTTATATATACAGTAATGTGTGTTAAGACCTGTTTTTATACAAAACTTGCTTGAGTTAAATTTAAAAAAAAAAAACAATAAATAAAAAAATAAAAGACATTTCCACTTAAAATACATTATTTTTAAAGGGATTACGTCCAGGACATTTATGTGTCCCTATTAAGGGCATGATTGATTAAATTCTCGAATACATGTTTCAGACATTTGAGTTATTAAATAAAAAAGTAATGAAGTTGAAAGATTAAACAGAAAACTATTTTTGATTTCTGCTGTAAAATTTATCTTTCTGGACTTTGGCCCTTCTAACAAATAGCTAACCAGTGGCAGCTCGTGATAAAATATTCCGTGTGTTCACTAATTCTGTGTGTTTAATATAAATGTCATGATTGTAACGTCTCGCTATCGAAAAAGGATCGTGTATAAGTTAAAAATATATATTAACAACAATAACCATAACAATAGCCATAAAATAATGAAACCTCAATTATTTTATTTCAGTTTGTTCGCCACGTTTGTCTTCTGTACAATATACCATTAAAGCATGGCGCATATAACTAACTAAAGTACTGTGGAGTATAGTAATTCACCAACTACATTAACGTAGCAGCACTGTATACACACCCATACAAAGTAAAAGCTACGACAGTGAGAAATGCTGACACCTATAGACTAAAATATAGAGTATTTACTACTTCGAGAACGCATCGCGCACCTGACACCTGCAGGATAGATTCAATATTCACTCAACGTCTTGTGCTCTTCAGTACTTGACGAGTCATATAATAGATAATTTTATTCTGCGAATGCGTGTCAAGTAGTGTAGTTTTTTTGAAAAGATCACGGCTTTCATGTGAACGTACGTTGCCAAATTTATATGAGAAGACTGTGAAAGTTACGGGAAGTTTCAACTACTCGATTCGGATATAATTCCCAGTAAGCTTAAATCAATTTGACATTAAATAATAAAAATAGTTGTGCATTAACAGAAAGAAAATGTTCACGTGTTCTTGTGCTCTTATTGACGCACCGTCACTGTAATTAACCATATGTAGCTTAACACGAAAGAGTTGAAGATTGCACAGGATGTGCATTATTTAGTTTGCGGTCAGACAATTTGCTGTTTATATTTTGTGCAATAGTTCGCCTCTGTTCTACTAATCTTGAATGTACGAGCATTGATATTTTACATGTGCATCACGTGACTGCCACATGGTTCCCAGTCTGTATTGTAAGTCTTATTAAACTTAACGCTACTAAGTTATTAATTGTGAACTGGCCAATAACGTGTTACAGATCTACCCATACAGAGTACCCCATATTATTTCGTTTGCATTGTAATCAATAAATTAGGGAGTTACTTGTCATGGTTAGGGACGAAGAAATTGCTAATAATCAAATTGTATGATCCAGCCAGCTTCATTCGTGCCATTTCAAATATCTCCATGATGATGGATGGCTGAATTGATAAC
Organism: Periplaneta americana; assembly: GCF_040183065.1. NCBI lineage: Eukaryota > Metazoa > Arthropoda > Insecta > Blattodea > Blattidae > Periplaneta > Periplaneta americana. The sequence goes on from NC_091119.1 coordinate 116,016,344, forward strand.
GTAATACTCGTTTGATGTAATTATATCTGGGCTGACGGACTTTCTGGAACTGTTCCATCGCTCTTCATGGCAGCTCTTGGGCGTCATAAAAACACTGCTGGCGTCGTCTTCGGAAAAGTGCACTCATAGGATCAAATGACTGATACCTTTTATCATGGAAGGGAGTAGTCAGTGAGCGGTTTAATTGATGGAATAATGTACACCACTTCATGAGGCAAAAATATATAAGAACATAAATCTAAGACAAGTTTCAAACTTCCAAATTTCACACAAATTTACGTGCAAAAGAAAAACAAATTAAAAATTATATATGAGCTTCGAGAATAGTTTCGAGTAGAAAATTTGAAATTTGAGCAAAGTAAGACTAATTCGAGTATAAACAAATTGAAATACTTCTTAATTCATAGAATACATGGAACATTAGAATACATTAAATAACATGGATTTCAACGCGAGCAAAGGTTTATTATTGTCAACATTATTATTTGGTCGTTACAGCCAATTTACATGTTTAAGTTCATACAGCGTTATATTTCACATAACACAGTAATATAATATTTTATTAAATGGGAACATGCTGTAAAAACATTACGGTTGTGCTTCATTCATACTGATTTTGCTATGGCACACTTTCAACTCACTTGCAAAGAATCAGCAAACTTCACTAGCACATCCTTAATCTTGAATGTGAATGTTCAGTTTCCTACACTCAACAGGTTAAATTGTGCTGCTTCTGACTTCCAACTACCAGGAATTATTGTTCCAGTTTCAATATTTTCAATGTTGAAAGATCCTGGTGGCGTATAGTTCTTGTTTCTGTGGCTCTATGCAGAAAGTTATACAACACTACACAAATACTGTACAAGTACTGTAATTAAAATACTGACTTTTCTAGGGAAAATAATAATAAAACTATGAACTTATGTCATGATTCCAAAAATGTTTTCTTCAATTCAACGCACTGTTCTTTGTATGAATTGCAGACGAACTCTGGATCATGTTGCTTATGAGGGCCGTGAAATATTTTTATTATGCGTGAAGATACTGGAAAATCCTCATCTGCTGCAAACATACAGGAGTAACCGCAGATATTCAAACTAGTGGGTTTGCTTTTGGTATAAATAATTTATTGTTACTGAGCTATTTACATATATGCCACCATCAATACAAACATACGTGAGCATATAGTTACAGTCCATTGGAGCAAAAACGGAATACTGTATGTATATTCTTGTAGTTATAATAATGGCTGCCACTTTGGTGGTTGAAATTCCACATTTTGGAAAATCATCTCTCGATTTTCACCAAAATTCTGTCTGTGGAACTGAAAAACGAAATGTATAGTAAATAATGGTATAACACAGTGTAATCTTAAACTCAATTGAAGTTTAAAAGACTCACACTGAACTGATAGGCCTATCTATAGATGAACTAAATATAAATAAAAATCTGACTGTCAGCCAGCTAGCTGATCTCCGAGACACTATCAAACGACTGGCCGAATTATAGACTGCTGGAAGAGAGTGTCCCATAAAAAGAAGACAGAAAAGCGTCCAAGAAATTGTTGCTGAGGAAAATCAGACTTCAAAATGTTATTTAGCCGCAAGTAAAAGAAAAAAATCGTTACTAGTTCGACGAGTTTGATAGAAATGATTACAACCTGATATATTTAGAAAAAGTGATAACCAGTTGAATGTGTTTGACAAAAGCGATGACCAATTTTAGGCGTTTTGTAAAAGTAGTGACCGGATTGATGTGTTTGACAATGAAGTTCTCAGGATTACAGCATTTCATCATTTATTGTAAATTGCCAATTTACGTTCAAATAACATTTCATATACATTTTAAATATCAATGAGTGAGTTTAAAAAGAACGTTAATTATATATTCCTAAAATAAATAGCAGGTACTAGAAGAATTTAAGCGAAATGTCATACAGTAAGAAAGGCAGTGCAATTCCGTATTCTGTAGATAGTATTTCCCTACGATTTTAATATACAGAGTGCGGCATAAGTCACTTACCCGAAAATGCACAGTGTAATAATAACAGCTATACTATTAATATACAAGAACAGTTGTTGTTCTACAGAAATTGCCCAGTGTTATCTAAATGTTGAAGACATTTCACACACTGATTTACATATCTTGTTAAACAAGTCCCCATTTTTAACAATGTTTTAAAATTCTTGTTCAATGAAATCCTTTAAATACTGTACGTTTAATGGCTTTTGAGCATAAAAATTGCTCTTCAATATCCCCACATTGAAAAATCGCATGGCGTGAGGTCCGGTGATCTCGGCGGCCAATCAAATTTCCCTAGCCTTCCTATCCACTCTTCAAAATGTCCATTCAAAATGTCACGGACCTGTAATCCGTAGTGAGGTGGGGCACTATCTTGCTGCCAAATAAGGTGGAGGATATTGAAGGACAAGGTAGTTTCTTACTGCTTCATATATAGGATGATTGTCTAATTCTATCATAATTTCTTCTCTCAGCATTTGAAGGTTTATGCTACAAAACCATTAAACCTACACCATTTAAAGGATTTGGTTGAACAAGAAAATATGTAAGTCAGTGCTTGAACGATGTATTCAATGTTTAGATAATAATGGAGGCCACTTTGAACAATTTCCGAACTGTTTTTGTATATTAATAATATATTACCAGAGCGGGAAAAAGAGAAAGTGACGTTACTTCCTCTAGTTTAGTGGTTCGTCGCCGAGTGGCGCTAGCCCTGTTTTCCGTGCCCAGTTTCAGGATCGCTATTCAAGTGAATGCAAAAGGTTTTTAAAAATAACCCATTAGATAAGAATGTATTGTAGAGTACTTAGTTACAATATTGTACTTCTTTAAAAATATTATATTACTACATTAACAAATTGTGAGTTATATAACACAACCCTGAATAGTAAATATAATAATTAACCGAAAAATGGAACATTGTGCCGGCTTCAGCCAGAAATATGCAAAAAAAAAAAAGTACAGCACTGCAAAACTGAACATTTGTATGGCATTATAAAGTACGCATTGACATGAAATCATAGTTTTTATACACAAGAAAGAATGTAATATAATAAAGGACACACTTTATTTTCACCAATAGTTTTTATCTACTATTTAGTCAATACATTAATTGCATCTGCTTCATACGTAATTCAGGGGAACAAAAAATATTAAATGCAATAAGACTCATAAATTAAGCTTCGATATTATAGTCTATCTATGCTAATGTAAGTTTTGATCTTTTGAAATACCTGAGCTATTTTGTGTTTTGTAAAATTAAAACAATTTGGTAGCACTGTATTAAGTAGTTCTATGGTACTTATTGGAGAATATTAAATTAACGACTTTTCCATGAAATCCATTACTTTCTCATACGCTCGATTAGAAATCTCTTATGATGTGGAAACGTAATAAACAAATGTAATAAAGTTGTAAATCAGATTAAGTTGTAGCCTAGATGCAAAGTAGAATTATACTGTACTTTTGTTACCGAAATAACTTTTACGTTAATTACGACTAAAGTGCTATTATTAAAAATAAAATATTTAATAATTAAACATGTATATTTAATGAAGTAGAAGTTAGGTGCTTGGATTCAATTAGGAGTTCATAATTAGCACTTTAATACAGCACATTTTTTAACCGGCATGTAGATTGAAAAATGTTCAGATGTAGAAAGTCTATGGTAATCATCACAAGATAATCATTTTCTAATTTCAAAATGTCGCTCTAGAGAATCCTGGTTAAATTTTTTCTGTCAGAATATATTTAAATCTGCTATCCCACTAGAATTATTATATTTCGCTAGTGCTCTGAATTGTCACTCTAAATAATTCAAGGGTTCTTTCTTAGGCAAACGTGTTCGTTGTATTGTCAATTACGTGTAATATATATTACCAACTCCGCCGGTTGCGTCCGATGTTAAGTGATTAAGATTTGTACTTATCAAACTGCCTCAACTTTCGATTACTCTATGGATAGAATTTCTAACGTTAGACACAATTTTAACACCTTTGTTTTCTTAGCTACGCTCATCTGCAAATAAGATATTCTATTTTCTTCGACGGTGTTATTTGTTCTTGTCGTGATCTTCAGGTGAATCAGGAGGCCTGGCTGCGGATCATCTGCTCCATCACTCATTAATCATGGCCGGAATAAATTAGACATATTGAAGCGCACAACGGTATAAAACAACACGTCGACAAATGTCTAAAAAGACACTGAGACAGGCAGAGGCAATGACTGCTATACCTGGCAATGCTGGGATCTATTGTATTTCTGTCATGCAGCTAGGGGTTGAGTAGAGGATGGGGGTTTATGAGGGATTACCAATTCCAAGAAGAGAGGCCGTCATGTTTTCGAGGCAAGTATACTGTGGTATAGTTACATGCTGCAGGGATGTTTTTTTATATGTTGGTGGTTATATTGTCTTTGTTTATTTTTTTAGTGCACCCCATTCCGGCGTCTCCGATTGGATACTGGGGAATGAGAGAGGGAGTGCGCTGCCTAGCGGAGCAGCTACGGGCAGCCTTGAGGCAGAACCCACTCGGCAGGGAAAGAGACACAACAGGTCTGGGACCTGTGCTTCGGCACTCGTCAGCAGCCTGCAGCTTGTGAGGATGGCCCGGCTAGGTGAACGGGAATATCGCCGACTATATGGAGGACTCACTATTGATGGAACGCCGATCTGATGTTGTACTCGCATTGACCTGGTGACCATCTATTTCATCACAAACACAGCATTGGTTAGCTCTGTTATTTATTAAGTTCTGAGCAGCAGAGAATTGTTAATACCGCTATGTTATTAGTGAAGATTCTTCGTGTGGAAGATTGGACCTAAGGTAATAGTTATGCGGCCTGCGACGATGTTGGTTACGTGGATCGTCATCGGCGTCAGTTTGAGGTTGGACTTTTGAACTTTATTATATTTACCCGAGTTGGTTCTTACCCAGTGTGGGTACCGTTTGGATTCTACACGATGTCTATCTTTCGCAATGCATATCATTATCATTGTTATCTCTCCATTTCACGCTTTCGTGTTATATTTGTAATTTGTTAATAATACTCTCTACTCTGTTTTGTTTGTTATTAAATTGTTAATTTGATGGTGACTTTTACTTTAAATAATTATTGTTAGGGGCAATCAAAAACTCTGTATGCTAAGATCTATATTCCTTTCCTGGGTTGTCCCCAGGCACACTGGCACAATACATACATACATACATACATACATACATACATACATACATACATACATACATACATACCCACATTCACTTTTATATATTAAGAAGATTGCTGACGGTATTGTTGGTTCACATTTAATAATTTCTTATATTAGGCATTGCTGTTTATAAAGTGTATAAAAACAATCCACATATCGGTATCCTAGAAGAACTGAAAAATAGCCTCTGAGAAAACATGTCTCCATTTTTCAAAGGGAAACGCAGCAAATGATGCGTCATTTCTTAACCAGGTGCCACAAATATTTCGAACAAGATAGACGGTTTCAGCACCTCCTTGCTTAATTCGGAGTAGATTCCGTTTAGCTACTAATATCTGCTAATATTTGGTACAGTAGTTTGTCGAATCGTCGACAATACACTATCACCTTAAGCAGCGCGTCGGATCGCATCGACCCAATAATCAAGTTTCCGCTTACTGGTCAAGAGATTATTTATTCATCCAGTATAAAGCCGTAAAAAATCATTTCCACCATAGTACTTACACTTTGATCTTGTAATGTTATTGTGTATCTATCTGTTTTTATGCCCTCTGCGGAACTATCTAGATTTCATGCCATTTTCATTTTTCAAGCTTAAAGTTTAGCTTCGACACACATTCACTGGCTCTCCTTTCCTACGTAAGTGGGTGGTGCTGGTCACATTCAGTAGTCAATTCTCCCCTGGTAAAACTTGAACAGCCAGAGTCAGGAGGGTAGCTAAGCTCCAGTGGCACCACGTGTTGCTTGCAGTGGTGTGAGGGTTCTGTCACCTGTTTTGACTACCAGGTAGCAGTAGGACCCAGGTAGACAAAACAATGCGGAAATGTTTTCTCCCTATTGGTCCGCGCCAACATGACGTCACTGGTCACGTGAGGGGCGGAGCCGCGGCTGACCGTATAAAGATACAAGCCACAGCCGATATGCCCTTCCCCATATATTCTCCTTTTTTAGCAAACGACGCAATGCCCTAGTTCAGAATCTATATATTGCCTATTAAATGTGCGAGGTCACTCATTTAGTCGCAATTTGAAAGGACAGGGAACCCGTCAAATTGCAGATTTAGACTTCACGGCGCTTCTGACGGCCTTCATCTGCCTTGTCATCGAACAACAGATGACAGAGTCTTCACGACTCCACTTGCACTGCGAAATGGCTCAGCCCCTTTCAATGTGCAGGATAACACCTGCCATCCTAACGGCAAACAAACGACTCTTTCTGTACTGCGATATGACGCAGTTCATTTCAATGTGCAGATTTACACCAGCCATTTCCACCTCATCCCGTCCTGTGATCACTGTGATCCTGTGTGTGGTACCTAAGAGGTTACGTCCATTTTCGGCTTTTCCCCTTCAAAATTTTCTAGAACTCCTTCAGTGGAGCAGCGTAAACCGGAGTGAGACTAGTGGCCAACAGGCTTGGAGCTCACATATTTAGTTTCTTACAGCCCCCAACATCTTGCAAGGACGCGTTTTGCGTACCTTTCAAATTTGTCCTCCCAATTCTCCTCTTTCGATTCGATTCGATATCCGCACGAGACCCCGAGAGCAAGGAGGAGCTTGATGATACTGATAGGAGACCTGAAATACGGCCTCCATCTACACCACCAATCAACGAGACGGATGCAGCTGCAACACGCTCACCCACTCAGCCACAGACGGTTAATCCCGAAGTCGCTGCCAACGACTTTATGACCGCTATTCCTCCTGTAATCATAGAGAATGATTACAATGGTGACCCGGTCACTATGCTCATGACGTACCGTGACGAGAATCATCCGATCGACATTAACTGTAAGCGGTTCATGTCAGGATTCGGAGTGAAGAAGTACAATCAACGTGACTATAGCTCGCTAATTAAATTCCTCGAGCAGTACAATCTACATTTCCATCTGTTGGAAGCCAGAAACGAGAAGGTCATTAAGGCCGTGGTGAAGGAGCTTCATCCTAGGACGAACCCCAACACTGTTACACAAGAACTGATTCGGGTAGGTTTTCCTGTGCGGAACACAGTTGTCATGTATGACAACTACCGTAAAGCCCCGAACGGGATGTTTCAGATACATCTCAATGATAATGAGAAGGCGAGATCGATTCTCGACCTCACTAACCTACTGTTCACATCTGTAAGGGTTGAAAAGTATTTTCAAAGGCCCACTCCTCCACAGTGTACCCACTGCTGGAGATTCGGACACACTGCTAGACAGTGTAAAGCACCAGCTCGGTTCAATGCGCCGGACAGCACGTAACATCTGCGTGCATGATGCCGGCGCACTACACACGTTTGTGTGTAAATTGTCAGGGCGAACATCATGCAACATATAGAGGTTGCAGGGAATACATTGCCTATAAGAACCTGCATCAGAAAAGGCATGGCATAACGAATCAGACTGCCGGTACTGCTCGACTTCCCCCTCCCCCTCCTGTTCCGGCTAACAACCTGGATAGTTTTCCAGTACTGCTTCCCTCACAGGTCGCAGAACCAGAACCTGCTCCTTCCCCGAAAAATTCTGCCGCGCCCTCAGAAGGCGTATGGCAGGTTGCCGGGAACAAAGGTAAGAAAGGGAAGCGCGCTGTAGCACATGTTGCTACTAGCAAAGTTCCCCTTACCACTACAGAACCAGCAGCCAAAGAGAAATCTGCTGACGAAGAGGTGTTCATACTCATCTCTCAACCGGGTACGTCTACTGACTATAGGTGACCCAATGAGAGCAGGCGGACTTTTAGCCATGTTGCGGCCGCCTCGCCAGCACCTCAAACAAACCGAGAGTGGGCGAATGCTTTCGAATGGCAGGCAGTCACTTGGGACCCTCAGCTTACGCTGTCTCTGATGTTCCAGATATTGGAACAAATGAGCGCGTACCTGGGGGAAAATCCTTATCTGTTCCAAGCAGCCCAGACGATCAGTAGGGCTATAGCCACACCGACGAGACTACGTAGACCTGCCGGTGGAAGAAGGAACGCGAGGAAATCGCCATGGTGATTTTCGCGTCCTAATATGGAACGCTCAGGGACTACACGCGAATAGGAACGAACTTAGGCATTATTTAGAAACAAAAAGACATTAAAATCGCGCTCATATCGGAAACCCATCTCCGCCCTTTCGATAAGTTTAGAATTACGAATTACAAAATATATCTATCGCTCGGATCGTTCAGTCGACCCAGGACAGGACGCGCCAGTCAGGGGAGAGGGCACTGCCATTCCTCATTATGAGCAACTGCTCCCTCAACGAGAAAAATTGGAAGCCACCGTTGTAACTTTACAGATCTTAAATCAACCTGTAACGTTTATAGCTGTATATAGTCCACCCCAATCACTTAAGGTTAGGGATCTTGACATTCTCATGGATACTGGGCGAAAGATGGTAGTCGGCGGAGACTTAAATTCAAAATACACTGTCTGGGGCTGTCGTGTGGGCAACTCGGGTGACAATAAGCTCTATCGCCACTCCCTTAGGAGTGACTATGTTGTTTCTGCACCGAGTACACCCACGCATATCCCAGACAATGCTAACCATCAACCAGACATTTTAGATATTGCATTACTCAAAAATATAAATTTCCATACCAAAATTTCGGTACATGATTCGTTAGCAAATTCAGATCATAAACCTGTTATCATTACGTTTCGAGCGCAACTACAATTATCCCCTCCAAAAACTGTGCTACTCTACAAAGCACCCGACTGGGAACTCTTTCGAGATAAGTTGGACGCTCTCACAGATGACTTAGTTCCTACGTCATCTGTTGAGATCGAAGATGCTGCTAAAATGCTAACGAATGCTATACAGGGATCTATGTCGGTAATTCCGGGGAAATTAGAGCATCCACGTGAGGCCTTAAAATTAATCAGGGAAAGAAACGACTGTCGACGCGCCTGGCAAAGAACGCGCGGGACCCTCGCCTAAGACCATGGATGAATCGTTTAAAAAGGGAAATTTCTCAGAAAATAAACGATCAGATCATCCAAGCCTGGATTAAAAAAGTTAGTAATTTAGATACCGACAATATGAGCGAAGTGTGGAAAATTACTAAGTTCTTCACTAAGCCATATAGTGACATCCCTCCCATCCAGCACAATGGGACAACGTATAATAGTCCACACCTGTGGCGTAACGGTCAGCGCGTCTGGCCGCGAAACCAGGTGGCCCGGGTTCGAATCCCGGTCGGGGCAAGTTACCTGGTTGAGGTTTTTTCCGGGGTTTTCCCTCAACCCAATACGAGCAAATGCTGGGTAACTTTCGGTGCTGGACTCATTTCACCGACATTATCACCTTCATTTCATTCAGACGCTAAATAACCTAGATGTTGATACAGCGTCGTAAAATAACTCACTAAAAATAAAAAAAAAAACGTATAATAGTCCAGAGGAGAAAGCAACGATTTTCGCGGAAGTCCTCGAGAACTCCTTCCATCCACATGGTGACTTGTATGACAGACAAATACATGACAAAATAACACAAGACACAACTACTTACGTACTTAACGTGGACCTCAACAACAACGACGCATCACAGGTCCGTCCTGCTAGTGTTCACGAGGTAAAATGGCAAGTTAGACACTTGCCAAATAAAAAAGCTCCTGGCCCCGATGGCATACAGGCTGAAATACTGAAAGAGCTATCCCCAAAAGCGTTTAAATTGCTTACAAGTATCATAAACGCTATCTTTCGGATAGGCTATTTTCCTACCATTTGGAAACACTCGCACATTATTCAAATTCCTAAGCCAGGAAAGAATAAATCTGATCCATGTAATTATCGACCCATTAGTTTACTAAATGTTTTAGGTAAAGTTGCGGAAAAGATCATACAAAAAGATTAAAATCCGAACTCGGAAACAATGATCTCATCCGAAACGAACAGTTTCGATTCCGTTCAGGTCATTCGTGCACACAGCAATTGCTGCGCACAACGGAATTCATTACTACTGCCTTCAATTTAAATCGAACAGTAGCGGCTATATTCCTAGATTATACACACGCCTTTGACAGAGTATGGCATGCGGGCTTGATACACAAATTAATTAACAATAATTTAAATTGCCGCCTAGTGAAGCTGTTGGACAATTATATTCGGGGCAGAACGTTCCAGGTTAAACTGAACGACGTGCACTCCACGTCGCGAGGTATTAACGCTGGAGTGCCCCAGGGCAGCATTATGGCACCGATACTTTTCCAAATCTATATTAATGATCTACCCTTTAATCCAAATTTCAATGTTATTATTTTAGCGCTATACGCTGATGATTCGGCATTTCTTACGGCATCATGGAAGCCAACTGTTGCCATTAACAGACTTCAAGATCACCTACGTGACATTGAACCTTGGCTACATAGATGGAGAATGAAATTAAACATATCAAAAACACAAGCCATCATATTTAGCAGAAGAAATAAATTCAATAGACCCGGAATAAATCACACAAAATTAGCTATAAATGGATCACAAAACGAGTGGAAAACTTCAGTTAAATATCTTGGAGTAACACTAGACAGACGGCTTACGTTTTTCGAACACGTACAACAAACTCAGACTTGCCCATTCCAGAATGGTGGAGCTGTACCCAATTTTAAATAAAAGCAGACATTTAAACAAACATACAGCATTGATTTTGTATAGAACACTAATTAGCTCAGTAATATTATATGCTTGTCCTGCTTGGGGACATGCACTTATTACAGTTCTTAAAAAATTACAGGTTTTCCAAAACAAACTTTTATGATTCATTACAGGACTGCCTAGAAGTAACACCTACTGCATTAGATTAATTCATAAAGATCTAGAAATTTGGAAAATTCAAGAATATATCTCAAATCAAGCCTTCTGCACGTACACCAAGTCGTACAGCAGCAACAACCCACTAATTTCTTCCCTGGGTAACTACAACCCTGCTTTAGATAAACATAAAACACCTAAGAGCGTACTCCACCCTCTAGCTTGGAACGACAACGTACAAGACGAATACCAACTTGAACACTAAACAACCACTTGACTCTACAGACAGACATAAATCTATAATGCACTAATAATGTTGTTTCTCTGTTTCACGGTCATCACGTTATTGGCTGCATAGATGTATTTTACATATTTTCTTGTATATAATTTTTATGTATTTCTTATTGTACTTGTATTATAAATCATGATTAAACGACAACCTCCCACCTCAACATATACAGTCCCTACAGAAGCCAATTGGCTTGTCGTCAGCACGACACCTCATTCTGCTCAAGGTTTTTCCGTCGTTTCCCTTCAGCAATAAGACAAATGTCGGGATGAGCCCTAAAAGAAATGGCCACGGACCACCTCCCTTCCCCCACTCTTTCTCTTCTACTATAACAAAGAAATTGCTAGTTTATTAGATAATCCCATAATATGATAATAGGAGAAAATAAATATACTGTAAGTTCACAGGGCTAACGGCTTTGAGGCTGGGTACCTGGTTCTAATGAAGTGCACAGGTAGCAATATAAAACATGGGGGCATGAGATAGTTACTCTGCCTACCGTAATAATAAATTCACTTCAATTAAATACCCCAATTTAAAAAAAAAATATATCCGCACAGGTTATTCGTGCACACAGCAATTGCTTCGCACAACGGAATTCATTACTACAGCCTTTAATATAAACCGGACAGTAGCAGCCGTATTCCTAGATTATACGCAAGCCTCTGACAGAGTTTGGCATGCGGGCTTGATATATAATTTAATTAACAATAAAATAAATGACCGAATAGTAAAATTGTTGGACAATTACATTCGGGGCAGAACGTTCCAGGTTAAACTGAACGACGTGCACTCCACGTCGCGAGGTATTAACGCTGGGGTGCCTCAGGGCAGCATTCTGGGACCGATACTATTCAAAATCTATATTAATGACCTACCCTTTAATCCAAATTTCAATAATAGTATTTTAGCGCTTTACGCTGACAATTCGGCATTTCTCACGGCATCGTGGAAGCCAAATGTTGCCATTAACAGATTACGAAGTCACCTTTGTGACATTGAATCTTGGCTACTCAGATGGAGAATTAAATTAAACGTATCGAAAACACAAGCTATCTTATTTAGCAGAAGAAATAAATTTAATAGACCAGGAATAAATCACACAAAATTAGCTACAAATGGATCACAAATTGAGTGGAGAACTTCGGTTAAATATCTCGGAGTAACACTAGACAGACGGCTCACTTTTCCAGAACACGTACAACAGAAACTAATACTTGCCAATTCTAGAATGGTGGAGCTTTACCCAGTTTTAAATAAAAGCAGACATTTAAACACCCACACGGCCTTGATTTTGTATAAAGCATTAATTAAGTCAGTAATACTGTATGCTTGTCCTGCTTGGGGGCATGCACCTATTACAGTTCTTAAAAAATTACAGGTTTCCCAAAACAAATTTTAAGATTCATTAGGCCCTCCAGGACTTCCCAGAGTAACACCTATTAGACTGATTCATGAAAAACTCGAAATTTGGACCACTCAAGAATACATTTCTAATCAAGCCTTCTGCACGTACACCATGTTGTACAGCAGCAACAACCCATTAATTTCTTCCCTAGGTAACTACAACCCTGCTTTAGATAAACATAAAAGACCTAAGAGCGTACTCCACCCTCTAGCTTGGAACGACAACGTACAAGACGCAAATGAAATTGAATACTAAACAACAACATGACTCGACAGACAAACATAAGTATACTAGTGCACTAATAATATTATTTCTCTGTTTCAGGGTCATCACGTTATTGGCTGCCTAGATGTATTGTAAATGTTTTATTGTAAATAATTTTTTATGGATTTTTAATGTATTTGTATTTTAAATTATGATTAAAAGCCAACCTTCCTCCTGAATATACATAGGCCTACCCCAATGAAGCCAATTGGCTTGTCGTCAGTACATCTCATCCTGCTCAAGGTTTTTCCGTGGTTTTCCTTGAGCAATAAGACAAATGTCGGGATGAGCCCTAATAGAAATGGACCACGGACCACTTCCCTTCCCTCACTCTTTCTCTTCTACTATCACAAAGAAATTGCTAATTTCTTACATAATCCTGTAATATGATAACAGGGGAAAATAAATATACTGCAAGTTCACAAGGCTAATGACTTCGAAGCTGGGTACCTGGTTCTAATGAAGTGCACTGGTAGCAATATAAAACATGGGGGCATGAGATAGTTACTCTGCCTGTCATAATAAATTCACTTCAATTAAATTCTCCAATTAAAAAAGAAAAAGATAACAGATCAGAACTCCTCTCACCTTCAAACCAACCACTTCTCTTATATCCCTCACCATTCTCTCCTACAACATTTCTGACTCCGACTCCCCACGCTCATCCCGGCTTGTTCCCTCAACCCCAAACCTCTCCTCAAACCGCTCTAGAATCGTTAAGTCGCGAGCTGAACTACGCTGCTCTGACAATAGAGCATACATGGGCATCGTGCCTCACTTGAGAATTTTTGCCTCACTGACCTTCACAGAGCTTATCGCTCTGAGTGACATCTTCACAGTCCCCCTTCCTCCCTCATGTAGCTCCTAGTCGTGGGCAGGTTCCATATCACTTTCATAAGCAATATCAGTGGTGGCATAATGGCATTAACAAAGCAGTGTGTACGCGTTAGAAAACGATTATTTCATGAGAAATGGCAGGAAGAGTTTTTTTTTTTTTTTTTTTTTTGCTGTTTAGAAGGGGAGAACATACGATGTATCTTATGCTCGAAAATCCTATTAAGTAGGCATTAATAAATTTAATATACAACGACATTACTCCTTATGTCATAAAGAACATGCTGAATTAGAAGGTAAGACAAATTAAATGTTATTTTTTCGTACTATTCCGAAGAAAATTTTACGATCTTAACATTTGCATAGTATACTAAATACGACGTTATACCTTAAACACGCTGCATTAAAAGGTATGAGGAATTAGGCCTAAATGTTGTTTGTATGTATTATTTCCAAAAGAAATTTATAAAAAAATATCAAATGTGCGTAGAAAACGAAATATGATTTTCTGAAATTATTTTAGGTCGAGAACGTGCAAATCTATTAAGTAATCTTGATAAACACCAGAATATTCAAGACAGTAAACGTAGATAACGTGATGGAATATTATTGGCTAGTTACGCAATTTCTCGCCTGTGATTTAAATCAATTCAGCGACGGAGAAACAGTAAAGAGGTTTATGATTAAAGCTGCCGAATTAATTTGCTCAAATTAAATAAAAGTTTTCGAGAGTCTCAAGTTAACCAGACGCTTTTCTAATAATAATCCCCACTGACCACCTTAACGATTACGATAAGGTCGAGTTTATATTTCCCATCCTACTCTGCAGTCTGCTCTCTTAGTAAACAAACTATTTGAAATCGAGTGCCTCACGTAACTGAAAATTGTGTCCATTTATGCAATAGAGTCTACCGTTTCCCCACTCCTGGCGCCGGAAAGCTGCGAGCTACGGCTTGTTACATCCCTCGATCGCGAGAACTAACCGTCTACCTGATTCCATCGATACCTCGTTCTCCCACATGGTACTACATCAGGGCAAGCCGACTTTGTCTTCACCCTAGGCACTCCCGTCACTCCTGCCTCTCTCTCACCCCAATATTACTATCATACATCGTAGCTCTCCTCACATCGAGGTCTAAGGACGAATTCATACATTACTAATTTCTGTCGAAACACCCTTTCCCCTACTTCTTGAACCAAGGGAAAATATCTACCTTTTTCTTACTGTTAATAAACAAATATTATTTGAAACAGTCTTTCCTTATCTTCGTCATAATCTCGCATCATCACCTCACCCACAAGCTTTAGCCTTCTATACAATAGCTATATCGTTAGAAACATTCGAAAAATGGTTGATGATCGCGTAATTAGTAGCGGATGTTAGCCAGCTTGTTCCCCGGATTTAAATGTTTGTGATTTTTATCTGTGGGGAATTAAAAACGGAAAGTGTACCTGAATAATCCACATACTCTTGAAGAGCTGGAGAATGAAATGAGACGAGTTCTGTGTGAAATCGCAAATACAGAGTTGTAGAAGATTTTTCAGAATTTTCTACATCGATGTGATTCCTGCATCCAGAAAGATGAACATCATTCTCAAAATGTGCTTTGATAGAACTTCGTGTTTTTATTACCTCTTACTGGCGCATTATTTGTATGACTGCAGGCCTAAATCACCACCGAACTGTTTTCTATCCGTTTCAGATATCCCTCTAAAAATGCGCATTACGACCGGTTACAATGCAGGTAAATTGTATATGCTGCACACTGTATAAGCACTGTATAACCTACTATCTTTCACTCGAAAATTTTATCGACAGGGTTGGTTCTGGGATGTTATAAATGTTATAATAACCTTGTCAATGGAAATATTTTCTGATACCGTACAGGCAATCTAATCACAAATATGCCCGCTAGAAGCGTCACTTTCCATGCGTAGTGTGCATTTGCTGTTGGTAAGCTATATCTGGTGACTTGACACCTTGTGCATCAACACATTGTTGACGTGGAACAGACGAACAAAATCTCGCTCGGCGTTTATCTCTGCTACTAAAAAGAAAAATCCCTTGTCCTCCGAGGTCTCCAGACCTAACTCATTTGGACATTTTTATAGGGACTTATTAAGGACCATGCGTATGCAAATAAACCACGAACTATTGTATATCCCTGAACTCATGAAAAGGATCGTGCACACGATACAAATTGTCACACTTGACATGCTTTCGATTATGCACTAGAAGACGATTCGTTTTATCCTTCAGGGTAGCACAGATGTTGAAAACTGTGGACCATACTTAGTGCACGTTTACTGTAATCTGTACATTACCCGTTTATATCACTATTTTTGTTTTTCCTGAAAATTAGTCTAAATTTTCAATTTAATAATGATTTTTTTTTATTTTTCACTACCTACATGAAAAGTGGCGCCTTATGGCGGGCACATTTGTGACCGACTCGCCCCAAAAAAGGTTCCTACTACCACAGATGTAAAACACATAAAAAATCATCAAAATCTGTCAATTCTCCGAGTGATCAATTATTTATGAAAGACTTTGTATATATAGATGTATCGCAATATTATTCATTTCTGAAGCCCAGAACTCGTGAAGAAGTGGTTACTATATCCATTTGATCAAGTAAGGGTTAGGCCATGGTAATTAGTTAGCCCTACTTGATATTTGTAATTGATTAACCTGGTTGAGTTAAAGTAGTAGTTCAATAAATTGTAGGACTAGTGAATGGTGTGACAGAAGAGCGAAACAACTGTCTAATGTGTTAATGCCCACTTGTTGAAGGGTCAGACAACTAGGAGATGAAGCGAGAAAGCGAGAATGAAAGCTACTGCAAGAAGACGAAAAAAATTATCAATAGAGTGAGAAGTTTTATAGTAAATTACTGTATGTGTAAGTCATTGGAACATACAAATGTTATGTTATTATTACATAGGTCTACAATTTGGCAACATTTGGTGTAAAAAAATGCAAGCATCTGTCACAAGACTGAAGTATATTGCATCCGAGTTATTATTGGCTATCGAACTAATATACTGGTATAGGACAAATAATCAGTGTAATTAGCTATATACCTTGTAGTAAGAAGAAACAGATGTTTTCCTAAGAAGGTCCTATGGACCTGCAGACGCACTAAGGAGCAACGTAGTTCTTCCAAGGATTTTCAGGTTCAATGACTGGGGCTGTGAAGGAAGTAATCAAATTTATTAAATATATAATATACAGCATTTACTATAGTTTATTATAAATAAATAAATAAACAAATAAATAAATAAGTAAATAAATACCAGTAAATCAATTTGCAAAACTACAAAAAAAATATGTAAATTATGAAATCATTTACCACAACTTTTTTCAAATGCTGTATAGTTGTTGAATACTTGGACTTTTGGTTCAGTCACCCACTTATTAATAAGTTCAGCTGTGTTTTCGTTGTCCAGAATTGTGATGTGATTCCCTTCCACAAAGTGTACTTCCACCTCCTCACAATACTGAAACAATCAATATACGTCACATCGTTAATAAAATGTGTTGACGAAATAAGTAATCTGAATGTGGTATTATCACTGTCTAGTATATAGTCACGAAGCTTGAGTTGTGAGGGTGCTAGGAACAATAGACTGTGCCGATACTATTTCGCATTGTCTGTAATGAGGCGATATTAGCGATCCTAGTGGTTAGCAACTATCTATGGATGCATATTTACTACGTAATGAGCTTCGTGACTATGTATGTGTATATATATACAGGGTGTATCTAAATTGGTGTCAAAATATTTCGGGGACGTGTTCCTAACATCAAAGCAATTAAAAAAGTTAATAAGAACATGGGACTGAAAACCATTCGTTAGGGAGTTATTAAAGGATTTGTCCCTTCATTGACCGCTGATTGTTTGATGGGTTTTTGTTTGTTTGTATTTTGTGGAGCGAAGAAATCAAAAGAAAATGTATTCTGTGAGTTAACAGAACGAAATGATTTGCATCATTTAATTGATGATGTGCTTCTGGACGTCATCCAACGAATATGTTTTAACACGATGCTGCTCCAGCTCATTTCAGTCTGATAGTTCGTAATTTTTTTAATGATCGATTTCCCCAAAGATGTATTCGTTGAAGGGGATTCAGTGCATGGCCTGCTCGATCGCCTGATTTCAATCCAATGGATTTCTTCGTCTGGGGACATTTAAAGTCCCTAGTTTATGAGACTCCTGTACTTAATGTTGATATTCTGAGAGCGTATCCAAATGGATTTCACGAAATACGAAACACTCCAGGAATTTTCAACAGAGTACGCCAGAGCATGTAACGCAGGCTTAGGGGATACATCGAATCAGGAGGAAGCCACTTCGAGCAATTTTTGTAACATTAAATTTTGTCTTGTAACTCTGAAATAAATTATTTTGAGACCAATGTTCATATGAACCTTTTGTAATGTTTTTGTGTTACTAACACATCCCCGAAATATTTGACACCAATTTAGATACACTCTGTATAAGACTGTGGTATTATAGGCCTACTGTTAATATCAAAATTACCATGTCATTAAATATTTTTGAAATAATGCGTTAGATTTTACTTCGTTATTACAAATTTTCTACTTAGCAATAGGGCTCTGAACAGAATCCTAAAAGGAGATTTTTGAAGAGAGGAAAACATTATTTTTCATATATGTAACTTGTGTAGATTTAAGTACATCCAAACATTTCTGAAGATATACAAAAGGAGATTTCTTCAACCAATTGGAAGTTGGGCAATTATAAAACGCAGAAAGACTTCATTCTTCATTGTGTCATCAACAGCACTCTGGAAAAGAGGAGGAATCGTAAGGATCTTAACGATAGCCACTGTTCTTATGCGTCTTTCTTCTTTGTGTTTGAAAGTCGCCAGAATTGCCTTGCTCCTGATAGGGCTGCACAGTGTTTTCAGAAAAAAAATTGATTGGCAAACTCTGAACCTTCTCCCTGAAAGAAATACTTCAACCTACAGCAGGTGGCAAAAAAGGTGCAAAAAGAAATCCAAAAGTGATAATGGTGATGATGTTAATTGACTCAAAATAAATTATTTTAATTACACGAAAGAAACACCTTGGGTTCTGCAATACAAGTGTATGAGTATTCTGACGACTACAGAGCACTCAAAATTCGTGGAGAGGGACAACCACTTGTTTCACCAAAACAACTGCCGGCAGCATACTTATATCCTTTGCCAATAATCTCAGCAGAGAAGAATAATCTTCTAAAACTCGGTTCCGCAAGTATCATTCCTGAAGAATTGCACAGCTAGTACATTACAATAATCTGCCAACATGTGACACTGCACTTGACAAGGTTCCAGAACCTGCATGGTAGATTTTGGCATAACTCCTCTAATAGGCGTCATGGGATATGCTGTACGTAACTATTGGATTACACTATTAGTAAATCTAACAAAATGCAGAAGAACGACGTTTTCCATAATCATTAATAAGAACAATAGGCCTAAATCCAATAGAAAGATGCTATGGGGTCTGGAAACGAAGCTTTCCCAGTTTGGCTACTGGAATAAAACTACAGAAGTACAGGCCTAAATATATTACACTAAATTCCATAAGAAATAAAATGGTATATTTTACACTCATAGATTAAACTGGACAATAAAATAAAGATACAAAAGCATAAAATGATAAATAAAATAATAAGAGTCCGTCAGAACATATAATTTATAGAACTGTTCATTAGTCTTTTAGAGAGTATAATACAAGTAGAAAGGAAATAATGAAAGGTTAAACTCAAGCTAAAATAAATATTTCCATCAATTACTGAAGAGCTTCGGAGTTTAGGAAATACTATTGGGCATACAGGCGTCTTCTTAGCTGTCATCTCCCCTCTTTGTAATATACCTAACTAAAGTTATTTACGTATTTTCTAACGTATATAAAATAATAGAAGTAAATCTACATACTGTAACCAGCATTGCTTCAAATATAAACGCTTCATATTGTTTATGAATGTACGTATACATTAGTTTATTTGTATTTCCAATAACAGAATAAATGGAACAGATTTACTTCCGTTTATTTTATACATGTTACAAAATACGTAAATAACTTATGTAATCCATATTATAGGTACATGTCCGCTAAGAAGACCCAATGCTATTTATAAACTCCGAACGCACTATAAAAGCAAGATGTAAAAATTTAAATCAAAGTAATAGTATGGCTATATTCTCATTTTAATAGTAAGTCTTGTAATTTTTCGTTGATTGGGAGTACATTTTCTCAATCCACAAATATATTATAAAGTGTAACTTACTCCCAATCAAAGAAATACTACAAGACATTACTAATATTAAAATAATTAATCTTAACTCTATTACACAAATTATATTAATTGAACCTGATCCCCTTTGGATCCATACACAGTACATGACGTTCAAAAAAGTCATTGTGCTACAACATATATAATAATATTGTAACCTAATTTCAACATTGTAACCATTTTAATGTTTGGATGTAACCATTTATTTTGTAATTTTATTCGACTCAAAACATGAATGAAACTAATCATCTTTTACTGTATACTCACAATTTTATCTTGCTTGAGAATTATTTAGTATAACATTAGTGCTCCTGTTGTATATTGTATGATTACATTATGTAATGAATATTGATTGTACTATTATGATTACTACTACTACTACTACTACTACTACTACTACTACTACTATTATTATTATTATCATCATCATTAAGTAAGTTTATCTGAAAATGTCGTAACAAAGGCGAAAACGTTAATATATTTCAAATATGTTTATATAATATAATTTGCAATAAATATATAAGTTTTTTACTGTTACTTACTTACTTAATTACTTACTGGCTTTTAAGGAACCCAGAGGTTCATTGCCGCCCTCACATAAGACCGCCATTGGTCCCTATCCTGAGCAAGATTAATCCAGTCTCTATCATCATATCCCACCTCCCTCAAATCCATTTTAATATTATCTTCCCATATACGTCTCGGCCTCCCCAAAGGTCTTTTTCCCTCAGGCCTCCCAACTAACACTCTATAAAGTTTTTGACTGTTAGTGAAATTTAAGTTATAATTAAGAAATAAAAGTAGTTTTGCAGTTACTTTTCTAGAATTAGTAGGATGATTGATGATGATGATGATGATTATTATTATTATTATTATTATTATTATTATTATTATTATTATTATTATTATTATTATTATTATTAAATAAGCAATGGTAGAATTTCGGTAGAAATACGGAGTACCTAGCAACTTATTATGTTACTATATAGAATTACCGAGAATTCTGCTATCCCCTAGACCTGCTACTATTCTGTGGTACTTCAGTAAGTTGTTCTTCTAGAGCAGTGGTTCTCAACCTTTTTTCTTCACGGCACACTATCCTATGTTGTGAGTTCCCGCGGCACAGTAACGTACGAGTTGTAACAATGTTAGAGGAGATTAACGTATGAGTTGACAACAATGCAAGCTCATAGTTTGCTTTCACCAGTCAGTTGTTTGTATATTTGTAACGCCATTTTGTCCGTGTTCTGGCATATTTTGATGTTGATTTTTAGTTTCATGCGTGTTATTTGCGTTATTGTATTAATCTGACTTCAGTATGGATAGTTTTTAATTAAAAGGAGAAAAGTTGAAGATGATTCAGTGACAATAATTTAAAACAGTAACAAAGTGAGAACGAACTAATTCCAGATGTGTCCTTAAAGCAGTAAAGAGAGGCATAGTACCTACTGGAATAATCCGTAAATACCAAGATAGTTATTTAAACTTTGGATTTACGTTCAGTGGATCTGAAAACCGTCCTGCACCAGAATGTGTCGTGTGTGGAGAAAAACTAAGCAACGAATTCACGGTCCCTAGTAAATTGAAAAGACATTTGAATACCAAACATAGTAACTTATCTGGGAAAGATAAGAACTATTTTCGCCGATTGTTGCCATCGGAAGAAAAGTAAGCAAAAGCCTTGATACGGAGAGAAACTAGTAGTAGTCCAGTTATAAAGCTTCCAAAATAGTAGCGAACAAAATGCAGCCCGACACTATCGCAGGGGACATAATTTTACTTGCCTGGAAGGAAATAGTGCCATGTATATGAAAAGCTAAGCGACGGTCGAATATTTTTAGCTCGATGAGTCAACTGATATAATAATATGAAATGTCAATTACTCAGTTACATCATATTTGTTGACGAGAATGTACTGAATTACCTTCAACGTCAACCGGAGCAATGTGTATAATTCCATATTCAGAATCTTGGAACGAAATGGACTGGACTTAAGACACTAACATAAAAAAGAAGCGCGAGCGAAACTTGAACAAAAAATGCGAGTGTGCCTTCAATTCCATCACGAATTGAACTTTTGTATAAGAAATGACAAGCTCAAGTTTATCATTAATAACTCATTGCTTTTGTTGTAAGGCGTAAGTCAATAAATTCTCTGTAAAATAAGTTTAAGTGCTTGAATATTATTCTCTTATTCCTTTCTTTAAATAAATACTGAATGAAATTATTTTAATTACTTTTACCAACAATATCACAAAGTCTCAGAAGTACCGTGGCACACCTAGCTAATCTCGTGGCACAGTAGTGTGCCGCGGCACATCCGTTGAGAACCACTGTTCTAGAGTATTGATCTACCTGAGAACTTTTCTCCGTTATGATCTCCTTGCTTTCATCTAACAGATCCCAATTGTCAACTTTATCTTTCATTACAAACATTTTGCTATTTATTTAATTTTTCTTTTAACATCTTTTACTACTCGCACAGAATTTTCCTCCGTAGAGTTATTCTGTAATGCTCTTTTCAGGTATCCTCTGCTCTACTCTACTCACGAACCAGTGAACGGAATCTGGCGTATCTTATTCCAATGATAAGGTTTGATTATGTTATTTGTACATATCGTATTTACGTATGGGTTCTCCAGTAGGCATTCTTTAGACTCACAATTTTTCCAGGATGGTAGGCCTAATGTAAAACTCTAATCCCGACTGCCTTCAACGAAAACTATAATTTATATAGGATTATCTCTCAAAGAGGCGTGTTTATCGACGCTGAAGAACTCCACCGACCTTCGCTTTTCTCTTAAGATTAGCATCTCCTTAGCTTTTGGAAACCTTCCCTAACCTACAAGCAAAAGGAACACTGCTTATTTACCGGCAACACTAAATGGCCACGACGCAAATTATGCTATTATTGACGAACAGAACTAACGTTCTATCGAGTAACCTACAACAGCTAACTTTTTATTCTTACCTGAGAAAGTCCATAATCTTCTTCAGTATTCAATACCACTGAAGTAGGTCTAATTAACACGGTGTGTGATTTCACTCGTTTCTTATGGGTCCATGAATAATTCCTTACAGCTTTTAATCGAGCACAGATGGAAGTATAAATACTTTTCTGGTGTTGTTTACTATCCTGAGTTGTTGGCAACATCATTAACAGTCGCTCGACCTTTTCATTCCAGCTTTGCATAATCCTTATTTCCTCCATGACCTGTTAACATTTAATCCCACCATTAAACAATGTTTCTCGTATTCAGAAGCAATGTTCATTTTTAAGGATTATTATAATTACAATAATTACTAGGATAAAAGAAAATCTTGTATATTACACGTGGCTGAAAGTCCATCATGTGTTCGTGAGAATTTTTCAGATTTAATTAATTCTGATCCCGCCATATTTCCTCGAGTATTCGAAAAACTATATAAAAATTTACTGGGATTTCTGATGAACGCCAGTGTACAGTGTGAATATCAGAAGAGTAAAGCAACAAAGCTCATTTCCTTTTTATACAAAGAAAGCTTGTATTAACAGTTTAAGTGACAAAATATGTAACATTGTGTAAATTATCAATTCTAAAGGTTTGCTTGAGCCGTTGAGTGCGTTAGGCATGTTAAATATGCAATTCCCTAAATGTAATCCATTCTGAGGTAGAAAACGCTCCGACAACACTGGGTGTCCAATTATTTGATACCTTCGTAATTTCTGCTGGTGTGGTCTCGGATGGAGCTTGAAGACTTATAAGGGTCTTAATGACGTTGCTTTCTAACTCGTCTTCTTTGCACCCAGCTGTTAGCTCCTGCAGTCTTTTCACGAAGTTAGGAGAGCTGTCCACCAAGAAGATATGTCCTTTTCGACCCTGATTTTCAAGTTCCAGGGCGATTTCCATTGCCAGCAAGCCACCAAATGAGTAACCCAGCAGATTGAAAGGGGCTCCTGGCAGAAGTCGGCTGGAGATAAACTGCGAACACAGTGACACTGCGGACTGAAAACCGTTCCCTTGTCTCTTCAGACGAAGGCAATCAGTAAAGAAACGTAACTGCAAGTTCAGAGTCTATAATTGCAACATAGCTATTGAGTTTTTCAACACACTTGTAGTTAGCAACGAAAGTTAAATAATTAAAATGTTACATATCATGAAATTATTATCCAAGTACCTTATTGCCAGGGTTCTAAGACTCTTCGTACCCGAAAACTCGAAACACGGATGTTTCGTCACAGGCAATTTATCACACTAACAGTTAGTGTCAACGGATTTTTGGTCATACGTGCCATATATACCAAAAGACGTTTTGTCACAGGACAATCTTCCTACATATAGGTCTAAACTGTTTGCAATTAAATTTTACTTAAACCACAATATACATAGAAATTGTTAGTTGCGTACGGTTTCAAAGTACGTTTTATTGCTGCAATATATTTTGAGAAATAATAATCGCAATGCTTGTGCTGAGGTGGAAGCAAAAAATCATATGTGCACAAATTTCCTTTAAATATTGCGGGATAATACCCTTGTCACTGTATTCTTGATAACCAAGATAAAATAAGCTATACTCACTTATCAACGTCCTCGTACTTCTTTTTTTGCAGCTGAATGTCCATTTTCTAATTTCCTTATATCGCTCTGTGCTTCAGGAACGTAAAACCCTTCCGCATAATTCTTTTTCCTCCTCCAGTGATCGAAACAAAGCGTGAAAAGCCATTACAATATAGGACAGTGTTAACCAAGGAAACGTACAAGATATTCCCTGTGACAAAATGTGTGAAGATTGTTAAAATATGATAGGATGATTTTCCTTTGGTGTGGCACACATATTTTTTACTTTTGTGTGACAAATTGTTCCAGTGTCATATTTCTTTTGTGTGACGAAATGTCCGTGATAAGAGATTTTGGGTACTAAAAGTCTGGACCTCAACAAGTTCCGATTTGAATTTCGAAGCTTCTGGCTTATAAGCTACCTTGGCTAAATGAAGCTAACAGAAGCTAGTAAGGAGTTGAAAACATTCAAAATATTTTAAACACAATTTAAATATATACATAAAATGACAACTCAACCACCGTAAAAGCCCCAAATCTCATATTATTACAAATTTTGTGTGCTACTCTGCAATTAATAAATAATTTATTATTTACCAGGTCAAACAGTGTTTATCTAATCTCAAAGCAACTATACCCGACACTAATATAGCAATTTTTATTTAAGTACCGAGAGAAAATACTTCGCCATATCCTGGATAGAGGAGTCCATGTTACTGTAGCCTAGTTGCAAACAAAACGTTTGGTAGTTAAGGTTGTGAGCAAGCGGCTCCAAGACGCACGCCATGCCTTCCACTCCAGGCACCATGAAGAGCACTGGACCTGCTTTCACTTCTTCCTCGATGTCACTCTGTGTTCCAGTTGCTGATTGCAGGCGCACTAAATGTTGAGCTGCTGTCACCTCGTCCCCTATTACCCTCTGCAGCAAATGCAGGCTTTCATTGGAGTCCCTATTAAAGGTGACTGGAACTACAGAGGCAGGTTTTTTCACAGCTATAAACGTAAAATATATATTGTTTAATTTTCGCTTCAAAATTAATATTGTACATTAATAATAAAACTTAAATCAATGATTGAATTTTATATATATATGCCGAAGTGGAAGTTCATATAAATTTAATGTAAGCTAGTGCAACTTGTAGAATTTGACCAACGTCTAACTTCTCTTGTTTTAAGTTAACATTAGAAACATAGATATAAAGAAAAATCTTAACGTCTATAAAGAGCATGATGATAGACTATTTTATGATGATTATGATTATGATTATTATTATTATTATTATTATTATTATTATTATTATTATCAGTAAAATACTCATTTTATTCAGTAAGCAGTAAGATTTAAATCTAAATTACACTTATTTATTTTAACTTTTCGAGGCTGAAGTTTTCAATTGGTTTCTTAATGACGATCTATTAATGTTCCGGTTATATGGTGACTTTGTAATTGGTATAGCGAGTTCATATCTGGCGAGACAAATCCAAAGATTCGCTGTGAGATTAACTTACATTCACCTTACAATTGGGAAAACATCGGGGGAAAAAAAAACAACCGTATCATCAGCACAAGCAAGATCCCAGCCCAGCCTCGGAGCACGTGTTTGTTTACAACAGTAAAAACAAAAGTGGATAGGCCTATAAATTGTATTAAAAACTTAATCAATTTGAAGTTTTACAATGCAGAGTAGAAATTAATGTACCTGCACGAACTGTATCATTCTCTTTGAGAGTTATGATAATTAAAAGATTCAAATGTGTTGCCATTCCTTTGAAATGTCTTTAAGGGCGAATAAGTATTATATTCATCTTTAAAAGACTTCTTACGTATAGCCCTGTAAGTATGTACTGAATGTAAACTCTTTAACGTACTTAACAGTATTTTACAGAGACATAACTGTAGTCTCTCGTAATAATGGCACAAATGCAATATTTTCCAGAGTTTCTTTCCAGTCTTGGATTATAATTATGTGAATTATAACTAAAAGCAATCTACAGTCAGAGACATATGAATAAGGCATATTTGCAGTAAGAACGGAAGTGATGTGAAATAATTTATAACAATTAAAATATATCAACTACTGGCTTAAAATTACGTTTATGGAAATGTTGTACTTAATCTTAATTGAATATTCAGAAATAAACAACATTTATATATAAAATAAGTTACATACACACATTGCTGTTGGTTAAACTTAGAGCTACCAGACACACCTTCACATGGCAATGTTTCTGTTGCATGGCCTTCCTCGATGGCAGCATTAATTTCTATAAGATGTGCAAATGTTAGGTTGTGGACCTCCTGTGTTGTCAGGAACGTCTCACACTCCCTTTCTATGGCCTGCTTTACTTCTACAGCCATCAGGGAGTCCATTCCCAGTTCTGACAGTGTGGAGTGTACGTTAATACTCTTCAAATCTCGAACGCCTGTCAACAAAATATGTATTGCTATAATACACCAAGACTGTCCTTAAATTATACAGATCATGTGGGGAAGTGTCAGTTGCGTTCCCGTAAACATCTTGACGAAAAATTAATACGTCAGTTGCGTCCAGGGTTTTTAAAATAGGCTATATATACGTCAGTTGCGTCCACAGCTACCTGCCGGTTTAGGACGTTATGTTAACTTTTTAAAACTAATTTAGTCCAAGGACGCGTTCTGCGACAAGACAAGATAAAACCAAGCACTGAATAGAACGCGTTCTACTACGTCATGTACAATGTAAAGGTTAAATTGGAAACACGTAAGAGTTATACACGATCCATGGAGTCAATGACAAATGAGACCTTTATTTGTGATCGATGGATTCAAATTCATACATCACAAGAATCTACAAAACAATATTTCGCGTTGGGCATGTTGCATGAAATCTTGTAAATGTTTCATTAAGTTAAATGTTAAAAATTAAGTCACTGAAAGCAATCAAGAACACAACCGTAACAAATCAGACCAAGTGTTAATCAACAGTATGGGCGGAATTGCAGCAACAACAATGAGAACAATTAATGGCTGCGAGTCATTTCATTCAAAACTTAATAGTGTATTATTTTATACTGCTCACCCAAACGTTTACCATTTTACAGAAGTTTTGAAAGTAATACCAAGCGAAACATACTTGAAACTACGTACTGATAGAACTCTGCCATTTAAACAGGCAAGGAGGGAGAAAGAAGCTTTATTCGTAAAAGCATGATTGATTTGCAGCAAGCTGATATAACAAGATTGGATTTCATCTGGAATCTGTCATTTAGGTTTCAACGAATAGGCCTATCATTGTAGTTTTATGGTGAAAATGCAACTCGAATTTTAATACATCTTATGGTGAAAAATGACACTACCAACATTGTATGGTGAAGATGCCACAAACAACATTTTTAATCTACCTGTAACGTTTAAATTGGTGATGTTACAGCCAGTCCTAAATTCTTAAAATGAGAAAGGACGAAACTGACGTATGACCCAAAAAATATAGCGACGCAATTGATGTATAAAACTGATCGCGGGCCGCAATCGCCTATCCCCGGTTCATATTACTAACAATAAAGAGAGTTTATCATTAACTATTATCATTATTTATTATTATTATTATTATTATTATTATTATTATTATTATTATTATTATCATCATCATCATCATGATCGTCATCTTCTTTCTTTCTTTCTTTCTTTCTTTCTTTCTTTCTTTCTTTCTTTCTTTCTTTCTTTCTTTCTTCCAAGGTTGCGTTATTGCTGTCCCGTTTCGGTATTATAACTGAATCCTTCCATCTTTTCGTTGGTTTTCCCAGGTCACGCTTTCCCATTCTTTCTACAGGGTGACCCAAAAAACTTCCCACATTTGAAAGGATAATAAAACAAAAAGGATTGCAGAGAGAAACTTGCTTATTCAAAAATATACAATGGGTATGACAACAGTTTGTAATGACTATGTTTTGAAAATGACGTCTGGTAAGTGTTGTCCATTGTGAGCAATACACATTTCAAGATGATGTCTGAAATCTACCATCACCCGACGTGTCATGTCTTGTGGAATAGCTGCTACCTCCGTTTGAATTACTCTCTTGAGATCGGAAGAGTGTGGGGCCAATGTTATGGTGACCCAAAAATGTACTAAGTGAGACGCGAGATGACATACCTAGAATATTGCTGACACATGTAACTACGTTGGATGCACCTTCACTGTCTGTTCGCTTCTCTGCCACGACCATGCTCGCTACGACAGGGCATGACTGCCGCATGAAACCGTCCAGCTCTTGGAGACACGAGGATATTTTCTGTGGTAGTGTGCCCCCTGAAAATGAATACATATTGTGATATCCAAGACAACTATTATGCACATGGTAATAAACTCACTAAGAATGAACAAAGCATTGTAAAATTTTCTGAACTCACCTATCACAATTTCCGTGTTCTTTTCCTGCATCTCTGCCACAAGACCCACCTCCCCCACGGCACCCCACTGGACGGCAAGCCCTGGGAATCCGTCCCTGACTCTGGCTTCACAGATGCGTTCCATGATGGAGTTGCTCATGCCATAATTAGTTTGTCCAGCATTTCCACGCCCACAGGACACGCTGGAGAACACCACGAAATGGCGCAGCTGAGGGCACATCTCTCGGGACAACTCATCCAAATACAGGGTAGCATGTGCCTTGGGTTTTGCAGAAGTTACGAAATCTTCCTCAGTCTGGTTCTCCAAGAGCGCATCTCGTAGCACCTGACATGTGTTCGCAAACAAAAACACTCAATTAGAATAACAATGATAGGCCTAGGCTTGCTTCTTGTTTGAAACGTTCATTCTCGAAATACAGTTGAAGACCTCCTCAGTATTATAGCGATTTTTTGCAGACCCAAAAATCATACGTCCAATACCAGATAAAAGCGACAGATTTTTGCAAATGTGTGGACCATTCTTTCTCTTTAAATTCAATGTAGCGGGCATAAATTCTATAAATCATACGAAGAAGATTGCCTCGTGCTTCACAGACCGGACAGGATTTTCATTCTCAAAGATTCAACATTGCTATTTGTATATTGTAATTTCTCAGTACCCTGTTTTAGATAACATAAGTATGATTAAATTTAAACTGATAATTAAAGAAATTATTAAGGGAACTTAATGTAGGGTTAGATAATTAATTGCTAAATATTAGTCTTATACTGTATACTTATAAATATTGATTGTAAACGTTTTCAATTGTGATTGTTCTTTACCATATAGGCTCTTGTTTTTGTAATCTGTGATATTTTATTGCTTATATTAATTGTTTATTTTGTCTTCTTTCTGCTTATCTACAGTGCGGGTTTGAACTCCCGACAACGAGCGTTTGCTCATACGGGGGTAAATTCTTAAATTCATATTTCCCTTTTGTTTTATTTAAATACTTGACAAGTTCATCCTTGTTTTATGTATATAATAGCTTTTCAAAACTTTGTTTCTATTACACTTATATGTATTTTTTTCTTATTGTAATAATTGAATAGGCTATTAAAAATGAAAATAAAATAAATATAGGAAACACATTATTACTGTTATTAAATCAATTGAGAGATAAATAAAATGAGCTGCCAAGTATTTTTTTATTACTAAGTCTTCAAAAAATTCATTATTATATGTACAGTAGAATTATTTCTACTTTTCGTTCCAAAGTTTTTCGAAGTCCAGTAATCTAGTATTCGTGTCACTTTTAAATTTAAATTTTTATTTTACAAAATAATAATAATAATAATAATAATAATAATAATAATAATAATAATAATAATAATAATAATATATGAGAAATTACTGAAATGTACTCAAAATTGGAGAAAAATAATTGCATATAGTACCTATATTTAATTGGTTTATTTTATGACGCTTTATCATCTTCGATCATTATCTAGCTTGTGTGTGAAATGAAGATGAAAATACCAACGAAATGAGTCCAGGGTCCAAGGTCGAAAGTTACCCAGCATTTCCCCTGAATGTGTTGAGGGAAAGCTCCGGAGAAAAATCTCCACCAGGTTACTTGTCCCAACCAGTATTTGAACCCGGGTTCGCTCAATTCATGGTTAGACATACTAACCGTCACTCCACAGCGCTGGATTCATATAGTACTTAAACCGTACAGTTTACAAATGAGGACAATTTCTCTTTTTCTTTCTTTTTTTTTTTTTTTCTTTTTATTCTCAATTTCATTTGTTGCATTACATAGATCTTACTTTCGCATTGAAGCTTTAAGTTTGAAACAAATCAAGAGTTATTACTTCTTTGCGAGATGGAGTCCGAGGATTCGCCATATATTACCTGGCATTTGCCTTACGGTCGGAGAAAACCACGAGAAAGAATATAGATAAATACAATATAATATTTGTTACTCAGTCAAATGACAAATCAATGTAAAATAATGACTTATATTATATGGTCATTAAGTTTTAAACACATAAATTACACATTGCAAAGGTTTTCGCCCATTCAGGCATCTTCAGGCACAATTATACAATATCTCAAATCAAACTGTATAGTCATTACATTGGTGGTAGATAAACTGTTTAAAATTAATGCTGTACAACATCACCATAATTAAAATGTAATGTTACAGGTCATAAAGTTAAAATAATATTAAAATTAGAAAACAAATTTGATAATTTGCCACTTCTATTTCATATTTATATATTTCAGATATAACCCATCAATCATTGGACTCTACTGAACAAGAGTTTCACAGAATATTATGAAGTTTAAATCATAACACTACGTTGTTTTCTAATTTTAATATTATTTTAACTTTATGACCTGTAACATTACATTTTAATTATGGTGATGTTGTACAGCATTAATTTTAAACAGTTTATCTACCACCAATGTAATGACTATACAGTTTGATTTGAGATATTGTATAATTGTGCCTGAAGATGCCTGAATGGGCGAAAACCTTTGCAATGTGTAATTTATATGTTGAAAAATTAATGACCATATAATATAAGTCATTATTTTACATTGATTTGTCATTTGACTGAGTAACAAATATTATATTGTATTTATCTATATTGATTGACAATCTGAACAATTTTCATCATGCTCTCTAAGTTCACGAGAAAGAAACCTAACCAAGTAGTCAGGCCTACCGGGAATCGAACACAAGCTCGAGAGCAGCTCTGGATCAGCAAGCAAGCGCCTCTGTCGGCTTAGCTACACCAAATTAATTCTGATTTTGCAGATAATGCGATATGTATGTATTTCAGGTAGTTCGGTCTATTATCTGAGTACATAAATTCAATATTCATATTGGATGAGAGTTCAAGAAAATGAACTATTATAAACGGTAATCTCTAGGGCCAGTATTTATATCCACAAACGAAGTCGAAAAATATGCATATAATAAAACAAGAAATATGGTAAATTCAATTTTTGTAGGGTTTACTATCTATCTAAAAACAAAATGTGAATAGAGATAGCTATATGTTTCTTATCTGACATTAAGATTCAATATATAATCGTTATTTCTTTGTTTACCTTACTTTTTCTCTTTGCAAAACACAACTAACAACTTTTAAAGGTTAACTGTTTGTCGTACTTTGTTATCTACAAGGCTATCTTTGAATGGTAAAAATGTCGTTCAACATCACATGAGGCCACTGAGCAAAAGTTTATTGTACAAATTGTGAGTTTGTAAGGTCCGGGTTCAAGCAAGGCACAGTCTATTGGCACAAGACCTTCTTTACTTTGAGCACAACTCTGTAATAGGGATTTTTTGATAGCACCATGT
Source organism: Periplaneta americana (assembly GCF_040183065.1). NCBI lineage: Eukaryota > Metazoa > Arthropoda > Insecta > Blattodea > Blattidae > Periplaneta > Periplaneta americana. The sequence goes on from NC_091119.1 coordinate 116,048,669, forward strand.
CTAGTTTTATCTTGATAGCCTCACTAGTGGGTCGCTGTGCTTGGGAAATGTGTTCTTACTACTATTTTCCATAGTTTAGTAGAAGCATCTCCAACGCACTCTCACAAACCACATACAAAATACAACAAAATCATGCACTTGACATTCGGACTGTTGGCAAGCCAAATGAAAATAAGTGAAACAGAGAAAATGAGGGTAATGGGTGTTAGAGTCGGGTAGATAGGGATATTTCGGAATGCTTCTTATTGTGCAGTAGTTCAATGGAATAAAAGCTGAAAGTGGTTTTGGTTTTCCACAGCTACCCTTCATACAGAAGTATTTCCAGCACTCTAGTACAGTACATCAAACATTAATGATTTGGTCACAGCCAAATAATTCAGAATCTTTTTTTTTTAATATGCAAAGATAGAGGTTTATGCAACAAAATTCTAAAAATATGCTAGAATATACAGAATGTATCAAAACTCGACAGCAAAATTTCAGGAACGGATTCTTCTCTCTATAAGAGGAATGTAGCAGGGGCGGTTTTTCGGGTGAAGCTCGTGAAGCGCAACTTCACTTATTTACAAGTATTTTAATATTTTATTTTATTTCACTTCATTTTTGTCTTTTATGTTCTGCTTTGTGATATGTTCTGCACTTAGGTATTCTGCATTATGGAACACTAGTCCCATTGTCACTACTGGTTGGCGCAGAGTGGGGAAGGGTGACAATTGTAGCTATATCCCTCTTTCAGAGGTAGAGCTTCTCAATTTGCGGATTTGTTTACGGGTAACCACGGCAACGAACCCTTGTAAGATTCCTATAGAGCCTGTTTGCGAGGGTACTTGAATCGCTGACAAAACATTTCTCTTGTAGCTGCAAACATTCTTATAGCCTCCTGGCTTGGCTCTTTTGAAAGGAAAATAACGGCACGCGAATACAATGAGATAAAATTCCTTGTCTTTCACAGTGTTCTCACTTCTTTGTATCTATTAATTTTAGTCTGTGAGACGTGAGAATAGAGTGACTGTGTTATGACTTGTTGCTAAAACGATATATTAGAAGATTAAATTAACTAAGCAGTTATTTATTTTAGTGATAGTTTTATAATTGTTTTTAAAAGTGATGACTCAAATATTTTATTAACAACGAGGAATGTATCCTATAAACGATATAGTGTGTAGCGTGTTACAAATACCATTTTCGCGATGGACTGAAGGTGAGAAAGAGATTTATTGTTACCGGGAAACCACCGGCGTGGCTCAGTCGGTTTAGGCGCTTGCCTACTGGTCTGAAGTTGCGCTCGGGCGCGGGTTCTATCCCCGCTTGGGCTATTACCTGGCTGGTTTTTTTTTCGAGGTTTTCCCCAACTGTAAGGTGAATGTCAGGTAATCTGTGGCAAATCTTCGGCCTCATCTCGCTATCACCAATCTCATCGACGCTAAATAACCTCGTAGTTGATACAGCGTCGTTAAATAGCCGACTAAAATAAAAAGAATTGTTAGCGGGGAAACCAACACTTGTTATTAGTATATCGGCGAAAAAGCTGAAAAGGAAAAGTGCGAGATCTTACACCAAACATTTTAAAAGTGCGTGGTACAGTGAATATCAGTGGCTGTGCGGTCGTTCTTATTTGGAAAAATTGTTTTGTTGGCCCTGTTTGTTAGCTGGAATAAAAAAATCGGCATGGAACTCGGATGGATTTTGTGAAAACAGATGAAGTTTGTCAGTTTTTTTTTTTTTTTTTTGAAAAGCTAAAGAAAGCGGCGAATTTTATGGGCGGAATTATGTTAAGCTGTCAGAAGGTGAACTTTTTCAGAAGTACACACAATTATTTTTTAAATACTGACGTCATTTTTATGCAAGTTAACACTAGATATCAATACATTGAAGAGCTTCAGTTTTGCTCTTTTGCCAATAGGTACTTCAAAATTTCTTCAGTATTCGAATATTTTTCCTTCTAATGCTCTTGCCACTCTACAAAAGACTTTCCCAAATTTGTTAAAAGTCGTTTGAAGACAGTACTAGAACTTCTTTGTGCAGATCATGAGTACCAGAACATTTCCCCTGATACAAGCACTAAAACGTGTAGGAGAAAATAAAGACGTATTGAAAAAACCTATAGGCTCTTTTCCCTTATTGTGACATTACCGTCAACAAAGCGTTTCAGTGGAGCGAAGTTTTACTGCACTCAACCGCATAAAGACAAATCTTCGCAATTCAATGGCAAAAGGGAGATTAACATCATTGGCGTGCATCACAATTCACAAGGACTTGCTACATGATCTGATTGAGAAGCAGCCATTTCATGACGACATCATTGACAAATTCTCCAATCAATTTAATCTACAAAAATAGGTAAGTCGTACATCATGTCCCTCAATAAAAAAGCTTCACCAACTTTTCAGATTGCGAGCCGCCACTGGAATGTAGGCCTATTCCTGAAATTTTGCTGTCGAGTTTTGATACACTGTGTATGCACAATACATGTTACACGCAGAAACTCCTGAAATATGCAAAAATATGGACGATTAACTTTACATATTCATCATCACAGACGTTCAATTCAAAACACGTATTAAATCTTTTTGCATGATTTTCAACTAGCCAGTAAAAATATACATTTGAAAACGAATCCTGGCCCTAGTAATATCATTCGCAGCACGACAAAATGAATTGTTGGAAAAAGTACAAACCACATAATAAAGTGTGCCTAACTTTCGTGAAATCCATTTTTTTATCTTGAATTATCGTAAAATGAGCATGAATTTATAGATCTAACATTATATAAATAGTACGAACTCTATTTTTAAATTGGTTTGTTACCTACACCAAACAAGGGATTCACGAAGAATTTATTTCCTAATGTGTTAGACTATACTGCGGAATTCAATAACACGAAAATAGATGGAAGAAGGAATGATTGAAATAACTAATCAAGACATCATATGTGTTGCTCTCCCAGCGTCTCAGCGACGGATGACAGTTAATTTCATAATTTTGTAAGAGCCCTTCCGCCCTTTGCGAAGATGTACAAAGAATTGTATCAACTCTCTCAATCTACCACAAACCTTGCATACAATGAGAGTTTTAGATAACTTCTTAATTTCTTTCAGGAACATGATATCAAAGTGAGAGTAAACTTATTACTGTCTTTCGAAAGAAAAATTACTGAGCAACATGTTAAGCAAGATGTTCAAATAATACTTCATAAATAAACTTTTACTCGAAGTGTGACAATTCTGTGGCTCATATGGCAAGATGTGATTGTCATTTCTGGCAGTTTTTCAGAAGCGAACATTTAAAATTTGAGCGATCGTATAAAAACATAGTAATCGTGTTTCAAAAAAACGGGTTACAGAGAAAATTAATAGAGATATGAATGTCACCTTGTGTCACAAAATAGATACTATCAGGATGGACACCATATCGCAAAAATTGATTTTCACCAAATAATAATATATCAACTTTTGGCTTGGAACCAAAAGATTAGTCTTTCTTTTTTAACTTGTTGAATATTCGCTCAGAACATACACCCATCAACCAATTTACGGCTTTTTTAATTTTTAAAACGAAAAACAAGACCATTATGACTGTTAACACATTAATTCGGTACTCACAACGGCTAGGTTGAATATGGCGTCAACAGGACCCAATCTGTTGGCTTCTGAGAGCAGAGTCTTGGCACCTTCTTTAGTCGTGATGTCTGCTCGTGATATGATCACTGTGGATCCATAGCTGCGCCATGTTCTCATGCGGAAGCCCTGGTAGCCAGTCTTCGGGCCAGATCGAGAATTCAGCACCAATTTACGAGCACCTCGCAACACTAGCCAGTCCACCAATTCCAGACCAAAGCCACCTAAACCTCCTAGAAAAGTGATAGCATACTTTTATTTTAAAATTCCATCACGTTCCGTGTAGGCTATATGCCAATCTTCTATAAGTTATATAGGATTTTTCTAATTATGAGAGTTTAAATATACATTATAAATTAATTAAATAAAAATGTATAAAGTTAAACTATGTACACCATACATATATATTTTCTTTCTTACAGTCTTTCAAAAGTCTGTTAACATAATGAATAAAATATTTTAATTACATTAACGTCATTAATGGGTGCTTGCATTGGGTGAGAGAAATAGGACATACGCAGTGCGACAACTGAAATACGAAACTGATACTCAAAGAAAGTTTGTATCTACGAATAATCTGAGCAGTTTTGAATAATTTCAAGGGAAAAATTGTTCCGGAGCCGGATATTGAATCCGGAACCTTTGGATGAGCGCGCCAACGTTCAAACGACTGAGCTACTCAGGAACGTACGACACACCGGCTTAATTTTTCCACTTTATATCCACATAGGCTACCTCAAACTGGCTAACAAAACGTCAAAGACCCAACAGTGAGAGCACACAAACTCTGACTTGAATTGTGGTTTTCTGTTAATGAATAGTGATGCATATTATGAAAATCTGGCCCAATTTGTCTCTTTAAATTATTCAAATCATCTTCGTAGGGAGCTATACTACCTAAAAGCCAGATTTGCATAATCTGAGCAATGTTTATTTAATACACATTTCTTCCCACTTCCATATTTTGCATAACTATCACGAAGAAACTGGAATTCTGTTCAGTATTCTTGTTACAGCCCTTTTAACGATGTCCATGTTATCAAAATAACAGCCCTTCTATGGTGCTTTGGATTTTAGGAATAAGAGGAAAGACAGGTTCTAAGTTCACTGAATGCAGTTGATACGACAGCACATAGACCGTTTTGCTGGCCAAAAACTCTATATGAATAATAACTTTAGCGATTGGTATGTTGTCATGTAACAGAAACCAACTGCCCTGTTTTCGGTAATGAGGCCGTACATGACGGATCCTCTAAACGTCTAAAGCAGGGGTCGTCAGCACAGAGCACGCTGGTGCTAGCGTCTCTTACCCGCGGAAAACGCAGTGCACCATGATGCGCTTGTAGCTGCTAGCGGGTATGCTTTCTATCTCTCCCTGCTGTACGACGGTGCACACGGGACGGCACCGCTTACCCGTTGCACATTTCAGCGAGTGCTGACGACCACTGGTCTAAAGCAATTCCCTCTCTGTCGAAGAAAATGGTACCGGTATCCATTGTTTTAATGTTATCTTCCTTGGCAAACTTTTTTGGCTTAGGAAGTGTTTGCTGACTTCCACTCCGTACTTTGTCGCTATGTTTCGGGGTTGTACTGAAAACACCACATTTCGTCAATCGCAACAAATGAACTCAGAAGCTGAATTCGATTTTTAGTTGTGTCAATGAATTCCCTGCAGTATTGGACTAGGAGTTGTTGATTTAGATGTCAACGAATGTGGAACGAACTGCACACAGACCTTACTTCCCTTTTCTTCACTAACTCACAAATCCTCTGAAATCATTTGGAGCTTTGAACATATTCGTTGGTTATTATTTCCTGCACTCTTTCGATCAACTCTGGCGTTCGAATCGTTCTTGCTGGACCTTGTTGTTCGCCTTCCATTGATTCTCTTCTATAGCAAAAATGGTTATGTTCGTGAGGAGACAGACAATTATCTCGGTACACTTGATTCATTATTCGAAAATTTATTTCTCGCAGTTTTTCCCAACCAAATACAAAATTTTGATATTCGCTCTTTGTTCCATACTTGCTTCAAGACACACGTAAGAGAACGTATATTTCAGTTAACACGCTTTCAAATGTTAGGGATGCATGATGACTTTCAACATAGCATTCTGGGAACAAATTCCTCTCTCTTTGTAACAGCTATACTCACTTCTGGTGGATGGAATACCAGCTCATGCCACGCAAAACACCAGTCCCGTTTTCCTAGTATCGCACTGTCCATACGAGTATAGGGTACAAGATGAACCAGCCGTCCCTTATAATTCTAAAAAAATATGTAATCTGTTAAGATCCAAATGACGTGTCGGTCGATATTCCACTGCTTGCCCCTTATACTGTATGATAACAGCACACTTCAAGTCATAAAAATATAATCATTCCAAAAACATGTCATTCTTTCAAAAGATGGAGTTAACAATTCGGCCAAGTGATCAGGTGTAGGCTTAATAGGATGTACAATTAACGCTTAAAACAAGGTACAAAAAGTACGTTTCTTAAGCACCAGCAAGGGTCAATGTTTGTAGCTGGGCTATAAACTGAGAGTTGCATAAAACTAAATTGTGAGGGGAAACCGATTCAATCTGTTATAATAGCAAAGACGTTAGACTAAATTGTTGTTGTTTTCTAATGCCAGGCGTTTGACAATAAAGTCATTTGACCTCTTGCACTCCAATATTTTTCGAAGACATTATCATGGTCAGCCACTGAAGCACAGATTTTGAGGTGTTCCGAATCCATTTCTTGGTTTGAGTTGCACAATGGGCAGTTAGGGGACTGATATATTCCAATTCTATGCAGGTGCTTGGCCAAACAAGCATGGCCTGTTGCCAATCTAAATGCATCTACAGACGATTTTCGTGGTAAATCGGGAATTAACTGTGGACTATGATACAGAGAGTTCCATTTTTTTCCCTTGAGATTGTGATATCAAATTTTGTTTGTTGAAGTCTAAGTATGTAGATTTAATAAATCTCTTCACAGAGTAATACGTAGATTTAGTAGCAGGTCTGTAAGTAGCAGTGCTGCCCTTCTTTGCTAATGCATCTGCATTCTCGTTTCCCAGGATTCCACAATGGGATGGTATCCATTGGAATACAATTCTTTTATTGAGTGATATTGAGAGAGCATTTTAGTTATTTCTGCTGTTTGAGATGAAGGTGTGTGTTTAGAGACTATTGATAGAATAGCTGCTTTGGAGTCTGACAATATAACTACATTCTTAAATGTATTGATGTGGCATAGAAGATTCCTGAGACTTTCACTTATGCAATGATTTCCCCGTCAAAACTTGTTCCATATCCAAGAGATCTATAAAGTGAGAAGAGACAGCACGTAACACCTGCACCGGCACCTTGTTCTCTGGAGATCAAGGATTCGTCGGTGTATAAATGAAGCCAGTTTTGTGGAGGGTACCTAATATTAATTGTCTCTAAAGACAATTGTTTCATTATTTCAGTGTTTACTTCTGATTTCAGTATTTCTTCTGTTAAATTTAGATTATATTCTATATTTAATAGAGTTAAAGGATTTGGTTTAACTTTTAAGTTTTCTTTTAAATTCGGGATATTGATTTTTTGTTTTAATTCTTGAACCATGGATATGATACTTTTCAATCTACAGAGAGGACTGCATGAATGCCAATTGTTTCCTGGTAATATGATAAGTTTTTCATATTGAATCAGTACTTTTTCTTCTATTGTAATTTTGATGCTGTTAATATTAGTGAGGAATCTCGTAGAATCTATTGCAGTTGTTTTGATTCCACCAGTAATGAGCTTGAGAGCTTGGTTTTGAACATATTCTATTTCGTTTAGGAAAGGTGAAGTAATTAAAATTTCTCCGCAGTATGTCAGCACTGGGTGTATATACATTTTGTATGTAGTGTTCAAAATATTCCTAGAGCATCCCCATTTCTTTCCTGCTAGTCTTTTTAGAAGGGAGAATCTTTTACGAGCTTTTTCAGAAATGTTTTTCAAATGGTTGCTCCATGTTAACTTACTATCGAAAGTAACTCCAAGATATTTGGATTATTAAAAATAAATTAACACATCGAAAACGAATCACCCATTTTACCAAACGTTTTACCCATACAATGCATACATCTTAAGTATCAGTATCAAACATTACCTTTAGGCCTATTCTAATAATTTTGAAACAAAAATTGCAACACTTTCACGGTGCCAATACTTTAAAAACATCTTGGTATATGTGATTATGTAGTAGGCCTATAATAAATTTGGTACATGATTAATTTTGTCTCGTAGCAGAACGCAAATACGTCTTCAGACAACAAAAGGCACTGAATCGTCTTTCTGATTCACTACTTGTATTCGATAAAACTAACAGGTCTAAGGTCTAAGGAGCTATCCGCATTGGACACAACATATTTCTTCTGGACCTATCTTACAAAAAGCAATCGGTGTAACCATAGCATCCTTTACACAGGATGTATTATTTTCAAAGAACTATTATGATTATACCGAGTCATCATTTTGTTTTTACTAACATTTCTAATATTAACCTGGCTATACCTTTGGCTTAACAGTTGAGAACCACAAATGCTATGTTACCCCCTTCCACGACCAGAGTTTGATGATGCTAGTGTAAAATACAAAAAAATCACTTTACTAGGTATAGGAGGAAAGAAAAATAGTGCAACCATTTACGTAAACTAAAAACTATTACGATTTTCAGTTTGATAATTTTCGTTAGGTTTTTATTTACTCAAAATACAGTGCAGTATTAACAATAAGTGTCTTTACTCACTAACTGAACTATCCAGGCGGACGTATTCATTATGAAATGTATAGTACACTGTCTACAGCATATTAGCATACAATATGAACAGTGCATTTAAATTGAAAAATAATCAAAACTGGATATTTAAACAAACTGTTGAAAATGATGGCCGTTCATTTCTATACGGGCTTCAGTTCTTTTGTGTGCATATTATCGAAAACGTTTTTAAGCATATCTTCTGAAATTGAATGTATTGTTTCTGGAATGTAATTCTTTAATTCTTCTATTGTTGTAGGATGTTTAACAAACACAACTGTTTTACAGTAACCCCAAAAGAAATACTAATGCAAAGCATCAGTGAACATGGGGGGGGGGGCATAATCCTGTACCTCTTGAAATAATTCTGTACCTACTCTATAACAGAGTATCTTACTTACGTAGGATATTGTAAATTCAATCTCCACTTCTGCCCGAGGCCCTTTTATTTAAATTATTTTAAACAGTTGTATAATATTACGCAGACGTCCTATTCCTGACGGCAAATGTTTTTAGAAAAGAACTGATAGCCGAGCCATTAGCCTTTACAGAGGAAACAACAGACACGTGTGGGGGAAACTGGGAAGCGATGTAACCAAACGGACACAGTACCTGTGCGAAAATATGATTCAATAATGAATACACTTTATTCAATGGAAAATGCGACCATATTTCTGGAACGTACTATACTCACTCACTCAGTAATGTATATTGTGACAGTAAGACTACTTTGACTGCATATGCGGCCTTGAAGTTTACTAGTAGAAGGGTGGGAGTGAAGTACATTAAAAACTCAGGCATAATAAAAATTGAAGTAAAAATAAAATGATGTATCTGTATTTCTAAAGCTCATATGTCAGTCTCCGCCTAATGCAAGTCTAACACTAGCACTCGTAAATAAAATTATGACATAACAGGTAACTTCATCTTCTAAGAAGTCAAAATGCTAACACAAATTCATGACCTGTCCCAGACCTGTGCTCCGCCGCAAAATTCGCTGCTTAGAAACGGAAAAATTAAATCTGACAAACTCATTATAGTATATTTAAACTAAGTGGAAGAAACTGAGTATATAAATACTTCATTATTTGTACACAAGCGTATTATTATAATCTCCTAAAAGTTTAACTCGCATTTTGACACAAATCATTTGAAAAAAGGGCAAAACCTACTATTGGGCATTTCAAGTATGGTTCTGCCACAACGTTTATTCTATAATAAATTGTTTCAATTTGTTGTTCAGATTGTAATACAAGTAGGCTATACTGACATACTGAATCAGGAAAAGACGTTGCTTCCCTTACACAATTCAATTCTGCGTACATACTTTTCTGTCCCTCACACATTAACAATTAAGAATTAGCCACGAAATCCCGTGAAGAGCAAGGGCCTCCTGACTACGCAGCGTGGCTTGTCAAGCACTTCCCGGTTAGCCACTCCGGGAATGATGGTCACTTTTGCAATGTAATAGTTTGGGATGCTGTCTGGGTTAACACTGAAGGGTCCACTGTTCACCGTCACTGTTTGGGTTGCAAGTCACTTTGTGATTAGTTTCAATGTTGTCGGTCTTTCGCTGTTCTAGAGCATAGATGGCCGAATCTTGATCTAAATTCGTCTGCCCACCTTGTCTTTTGTCTTCCAGTGTTACGTTTGCCAATCCTTGGGTCCCATGTCGTAAGGATGCATGTCCACCGGTTCTCGTTGAGTCGTATCACGTGCCCTGCCCATTTCTTCTTCAGCTTGTCGGCCGTTTCTGCTGCGTCTTTAAGATGTGTTTGTCTCCTTATGTCTTCATTACGTAGTCTGTGTCTGAATAGTGATGTTATTAAATGAGGAACAAATTCAAGTGAACTTTAAGATATACTGAGAGAGGTTATACTAACCGACTATGACGTAGGAGCAGTGTGGAATGCAGAAGTATCGTGGAGCAGCTTGCAGAAATAGCTGAGAAGGAAGAACCAATATTCTGTCTCCTTCCTCCGGTCGAATTTTCAACATAACTTTGCCTTTGTGTTTTCCAGCAGCCATAAATCTGCAACATATCATGAATATGCTGTACAGTACTCCTGTAACAATGATATTACATTCATAAGTAGCGTCTGTTTTACGTATTGAACATAATTATTATATTTATATGCAGTAGTTACTCAACTTGAAATAATTGCTATTACGCAATTACTATGTTATTATAGTTTCAGTTTCGTATTCTTCTCTTTTCCAAATATATTCCTTGTAATAAACAGATTTATTAACAGTTCAGATAACCTTTATGTAGTTAAAATGATAAAACTACAGTCTAGTATAAACAATCACGAAGCTCAATACATAGGGAATATGCATCCATAGATAGTTGCTAACCACTAGGATCGCTACTATCGCCTCATCACAGACAATGCGAAATAGTACCGGTACAGTATATTGTTCCTAGTACCCTCAACAACTCAAGCTTCGTGACTAAATATACTAGATATAGACTGTGATAAAACTATGGATAATAATTTTCATAACAAATAGTTATTTTTAATAAAGTTGATCGTTTACCTGAAAGCCTGTTCCACTTCAGTAACAGGAAATATGGTTCTAGTAAGAGGCTTCACGGCTCCTGATTTGATTCCTTCTCTAAGGATAGCATGTAGCTTTTCCTTATCTACATTCGAACAACGTTGGAGTAGTAGATCCAACATGACGCCATGAAAAGTTCTCTGCTCACTAAACATTTCCATACCTGCACAAAGCAATAGATGCGTGCTAAAATATTCAAATATTTTCATGAAAATGCAATATTGCAAGCATCAATGAGCCTTACATAAATGATAGTTTTCATCATGCAGTGTGTATCTCTCTGACTGCCTCTTACGAGCTTTGGAGTCATAAAACTGTAGCTCTGTCGTTCTTATTCCCGACGTGGTCTCTGTTACCATATGCATATGTTTTTACGTGCTTCTGCTCAATGTGGTTCAATTTTGCCATATTCTCCGAATCGAGTTGCAGAATATCTTATTCAACGACGCTGTAACAACTATGTGGTTATTATCCTGTCGGTAAGATTGGTGACAGCGGAATGGTATTTGGCGAAATGAATAAGACGATTCGCCACAGGATTACCTGACATTCACCTTACAGCTGGGAAAATATCGGAAATAAGCAACCAGGTAATCGGCCCAAGCCCAAACTTGGGTTACAAGTCCCACTCGTTACCCGGGACTACACCGAATTCGAGTATAAAATTACCCATGCCGCGCTGACTCTATCAGTAATATCTCGGCATACAGAGCACATATAGACTTGTGGGACCACTCGTTTTATTTGTAATCGCCAGTTCCGAAATATTAAAGTAATGATTGATACGTGCGATACACTGAGTGTACGATAGTGAAAAATTTCTTATAAGCTGGGATTGATTTCGGAATGTCACTTCATATGAAGAGAAGATATATTGTATGTCATACATTAATTGAATACTTGCGGGCAAAAGATTGTAACACGCATTTTTTCCATGCAGAACGATTATGTGCGCTATTGAACATGTGTCTATTGACATAATGTTGGCAAACCTGATACAGTACAGGTGTCCAGAAATTAAGTATCGATTTTGTAGGGGTAAGATGTGTTTCTAAACTGTGTTGTTGCTGCTGGAGTCCATACATTGGCTTTGTGACAACAGATAAATGCCTATGTGTTGTCGTTACAAGTAACTGAATCTGCATGATTTTCAGCTTACCAGAAAAGGTTGCTATGGTGATGTGGATTTTTATTTATTTTGTTGGGTTATTTTACGACGCTGTATCAACATCTAGGTTATTTAGCGTCTGAATGATATGAAGGTGATAATGCCGGTGAAATGAGTCCGGGGTCCAGCACCGAAAGTTACCCAGCATTTGCTCCTATTGGGTTGAGGGAAAACCCCGGAAAAAACCTCAACCAGGTAACTTGCCCCGACCGGGATTCGAACCCGGGCCACCTGGTTTCGCGGCCAGACGCGCTGACCGTTACTCCACAGGTGTGGACGGTGATGTGGAGGCTAGAGGGGTCGTCGTTTGGTGACGACATTCAGACAAAATTTCAACGCCGATTCCATAAAGCTGGACCCGCAGACAAAACACTTAACACGCTGATTAGCAAGTTTAAGCGTACTCAGACAGTCACAACATAGCCCTTGACGAGGATATCCATCATCCTCTGAAGCGTCATCAGGTTGTCCATCGCACTTAGTCCAAAATCAGTGGGCGTTTGGTACAGGAATTGAACATTCCGCGTTCGACGGTGCATAAGTGTTGCGTTTCATGCTGAAGAAGCCGTACCAGCTGCAGGTTCTGCACCACCTGCATGACGAGTAGTTTGCACAGCGTGTGACTTCTTTGTGTTTGGCTTTATCAAAGGACGTGTCCTTACCCGATCCATTACCACACTGGTGGAGCTCCACCTCCAGATGGTTCGATGGACAATCTGATGACACTTCAGAGGACGATGGACGTCCTCGTACGGGCTACATTATGACAGTCCGAGTACGCTTAAACTTGATCAACAGCGTTTGAAGTGTTTGTCTGTGGATCCAGCTTTATGGAATCGGCGTTGAAATTTTGTCCGAATGTCACCATACGACGACCCCTCTAGTCTCCACATCACCATGGCAATCTTTTCTGGTAAGCTGAAGATCATGTAGATTCGGTTACTTGTAACGACAGAATACATGTTTAGCTGTTATTACAAAGCCAATGCATATACTCCAACAGCAACTACACAGTTTAGAAACACAGTGTACTTGCAATTTATTACCATACCCATCTTACCCCTAAACGCCCTATTTCTACAAAATCGGTAGGACTACTTAATTTCTGGACACCTTGTATTTTGCTAGTCATATTTCAGTTGTCAATAATTGTTCGGGAGCAAAAAGGTTATAATCAGTCTGTAGCTAGGTCGTCGACCTGTCATACATGATTCCAGTCCCGGTCAGACCTGAATCTACAGTGACACATGGGACGGACAAAATTGCATTTGGAGCTGGGCTCTCCCGTTTCCCCATGTTAGGCATTAACATCATTCCTTCCTATCTAAATTCCATTTTCATTCCAGTGCATTCTCCGAACGTTAGAAGATAATTACAGTCAAAAGCAGTGGTGTGTGGTGATAAATAATCCTGGTGATGCACAAATATTTATTATGATTATGATTATCATATTATTATTACACCCTATTATTATTATTATTATTATTATTATTATTATTATTATTATTATTGGTACTAACTACGACATAACTATTAGGCCTAATATACGTTATATAGGTATAGATTCACATAATTTTGTTAGTCAAGAAATTGCAAGTTAATCAGTTTCCTATGTAGGTCCAGTAATAGCAAAGTAAAGTGTTCAATTTCAATGCAGCACACCGTAAATAATATTGTTTTCGCTATATTACGTTTTATAACACAGTTCACGCGTTCACAAGCATTCGATACGTGTGTCGCCTCATCAGCCTTAACTGCTAAAAGTCAGGAGCATTCTTTATTTCTTTCAATTTTCTCATCATGGCATACATCCAAAATGGCTTCAAGGATTTCGTGTTGTTTAGTGTTTGATGTGCTTTCAAACACTGTTCCTCTTTCCAAATGTTCCTTAAGAGTGCGTCTAATTCAGAACTGAAATTGACGAGGCCAAGAAAAATACTAGCGTTTCAACATGAGTTTCCGTCTTCGTGACCTCTTAAAGCCAACTCAGAAGCTCCACAAAACCGCACGCACTTATCTGTTCTTGGTAACTTTATCATTGTGAAGTTCGACAGTCTCATTGAATCCAATTGTGTCTGTATGTTTGTTTGACCCAAAATCGCTAATTTAACATTATTCTTGAGTGTGCAGCTGAAGAATCGTGCTTTTATTTCTTTCATTCATGTGCTTCAAATCAATCATACCTACAGAACGATAATCAAAATTATTTAGTTACTACGCACAGTCCTAAATTCAAACAGAACAATAAATAAAATTCATAACACGTAGCCTACTTGTTTTTGTCAATGAATGTTCGCCGCCGAACGATAGGCAAGGAAAACAAAATACAGCGTCTTTTATATTGCAGCCACATATTGTATTTTTCGTTAAGTCCGAATGTTGAATTTTCTTGTCACTTCTCTATTACTGTTCTTCGTCACTTATAATTTTAATTCCTGTGTACATCTACCCATCTTCTTTATTTTTTATCTTTTCGTGTAAAGTTCTTACAGAAAATTACATATTCAAAAGATTTTGCACACTATTCATTGCAATAATTATGATAGAACGGGCCAACAGCTACTGCAGACAGCTTGAGAACACATCTTAAAGTGCTCCTAACCCCTCCTACGCACACTGTACTGCCTCCCTACCACCATGCCATGCTCCAAAGCCTGCCAATCAAACACTACTACTGCGCATGCTCCAATGGAACAGTGTGCCGCAAGTGTCGAGCGGTAAACGTAAGTCCCAGGCGTCAACAAGACCAGTACACGTGCAGTGTTATTTTTACATAGTATTATAATAAAGAATTATGTCGCTCACATAGTCTATTGCAGCTCATTGATATAACTTTAAAAACATGTATTATTTGAAGAGATGGTGCACTGCTCCTGTGCTCCTTAAGAGAAATCGCCACTGGTCAAAAGGTTGTACTTTAGAACTTAAGCAACTACTACAACTTTTTGGCACGGGAAGACATATCGTTTTGTTCACTTCAGAAAATGAAGCATTGTTATTCATGTAATATGGAATTAAAATTAGAAAACATTTTCAAATAAAATTATAGCAGGGAATTAATTTTTCCCTCTCCTGTAAAGGTCAGGATTTGTGTAATAAAACCTTTTTGCTTAGCTTATGTGTTACTTTATGGCATCTCTAACATCATCTTTAAGTTTATTCGAATGGTTTTCATGCTTTCTTCTACCATCATTTTGAGGTTTTCCATATTTTAATCTTTTCTTAGAGTTTTTGCGCAGTCACACTCAATTACCTCACGACTTCAGCTCTCCCGCACTGACACGATAATCTCCGGGATTATGATGTTTATGTACCGGTTTACACTAGCCACGCCCGCTGCACTTGTTACAAATAAATATCACTGACTTAAATATATTATATTTTCAAATACAGTTTTTTATTACTTAGTGAACATTTTGTTTGCTTATTATAAGTTTTAAGCCGTGTGTTCCAGAATTATTTCTAAAATTGTATTTAAAATAATGAATTTAACTGTTATTATCATGCAATACTTTCTGGAGTTGTTCAATCAATTCCGATTTTAAGCAGGGTACTACAATACTATTCCGCGGCGTGGCTTCGTGATCTAGAGTACGTACACGTTGGAGTGTGTGCATATTGGAGTAACGATAAAAGCGACGAAAAAGAAAAATTCCATTTTCTTCGCTCCTGTCGTTCATAATGATCTCTGATTAACATAATATTAATCTGTATAATGACCAGTGGTTATCAATATATCCGAGTATTAATCGATTTTTTATTATTTCAGCATGTTAAATTAATTATCATGAGTACTGACAAATTGATCAGTTGAGTATTTATTCCTGATACGTTAAGTTATGTGATCACAAGAACCAATCACAACACAATGAATTTATACTAGCTTTGGGATGAAAAACGGGTTCAGCCTTGTATGTATTTAAGTTATATTAACCTTGAATCTAGCAGCTGATATTTTCTACATATTTTCTTTTATTAAATGGATGTACAATAGAATATCTTCTACTGACTATTACACTTTAACTACGTCATACTACTTTTGACCAAAAAAACGGTACGAAAGGACGTATTTCAACCAATTATGGCTGCTTACCGCACAATTTTATCGCGTCCCTAGCATTTGTTTAATTTTATCGCGTACCTAGCATTTGTTTCTTTGTCTGCCAACATTTCAAACTGCGCTGGTCTGGACGTCAAAAAAAAAAAAAAAAAAAAACAGAAAATTATACTCCAGTCGATGCACAGCAGTTTCAAATATGATTCGCATTGGCATTCAAGAACAAGAATTAATAAAAGTCACTGGTCATACCTATGCATCTTCTCTGAAATCCTATTTACAAATAGATTCAGAGCACCATTCAGAAATCCTGAATAAGTTGAGGAATAAACCATGTACATCAACGAGTTCAACTTCTTTTAAGCACACGTCTAATATAAAACACTAACATCAACCACCAGGGCCGCCGACAGGATTTATGGGCCCCTGTGCAATATTGTGCTCGGGCCCGAAAAAAAAAAAAGTAAAAAATGACGAGTTACCAATTTTTTGACCATAATAATTTACAAAATAAATAAAACATAACCCCATACACAGATACGAATCTAAAAATATACACTTTTGTTACATTGAAAACGTTTAGCAAAATTTCACATTAGCACAATAGCCTATGTTATAGTCATCACGCTTCTTTTTCAGTAGGGCCTACATAGTGTTTCGTTCATTGTCGTTTGTTTCGTTTCGTTTTCATAAAACACTATTCTTAAACAGCTGTAATTTCTGACTTGCAGGCCAACATCAACAAACAACTCTCCTTGACTTCAGTGATGCAAAATCATCAATTAATCATCAAAATTTAAAGATCTAGCAAGATCGCTCTCCAGACTAAGGAGGCCAAGGTTACTCAATCTTTCCTGACACATTGTTACTCTGAATACATTTTTATTTCCTTCACTTTGTTTCAAGTTGGTGTGAAATTGAGCATTGACAGTGACTGTGCAGAAAATAAACCAATCTCAAGTCCGTCTGTTCAGGTTGTCAAAAATGAAGACAGTTCATGCCTAGAAGTGAATACTGATGGACCATCAGTGATGGTTGTGGCTGTTTAGAAAAAAATTCTGATAACAGTAATATTGAATCAGAATAAGCAAACAATAGTAAAAATGATGTGTTAATATGTGCAAGTGAAACAAATTTACACACACCAGTTCCTAACTCTGAGTAATGGCAAATAACATGCGACCTTGGAAAACTAAAAAGTGGCAGACAAATTGTGTCATTGAATGTGTTGTTCGAAAAATTACCCCCAACCTGCCTAATAACCTTCTAAGTGACGGAACAAGGGTCTTTCCAGTATTATTTTCAAAACTCAAGAATGGAGAATGTGTTCTCAGAAATTGGCTAGCGTGGAGTGAAACAAATCAGTCACTGTAATATTTTCCCTGATACCGATATTCTATTATCTAAAAGTTAAACATTTACATAATGAAGTGGTAATTTGTATTAATTCTACTATTGTTGATTAATATGACAGATTCATGTAACAAATGTTCTTACAAAATGTTATAGTACTGGTATGTATCCGTGATAATAAAAAGTAATCAGATCCACTTAATCTGACGGGCCCTTACTGCTCACGGGCCCATATGCACTTGCCCCCTTTGCCCCCCCCTTCTCGGCGGCCCTGCCAACCACTAAAACATTCAAATTTGAAAATTGTACTTTCAATAATTGTTTCTTTTCAAAATTATTCATGATTATTTTTTATGTCATTATCGTTAATTAAAACATTTCTTGTTTATTTCATCATCCCTAATTAAAACTTTTCTAACACTTGTTTATATTATTTAGGTTATGTTATAGCTTCTGCTATATGATATTATGGATAGTCACGTATCAGAGATTGTTTAATACTAAGATTTATTGAAAATCATCTGTAAAGTGACGTTGATTACTGGGATCCGGATAATTGAAGTGGAATGCAACTGTTTTAATAAAAATGAAATTGAATCAACAAAGCCTTCTTGACTAGTAACCGTCTACAGAGTTCAATCACAGTCTACTATATACAGTCACCAAGCTTCAGTTTTGAGGGTGCTAGAAACAATAGACTGTGACGGTACTATTTTGCATTGCTTGTAATGAGGCGATATTAGCGATCCTAGTGGTGAGCAAATATCTAATGTTTGCATATTTTCTACGTATTGAGCTTCGCGACTGTAGGCCTATATACTAGACTGTTATTCAATGAAGATTCCATAGTTGGCACACCTGATAACATCACATAATCATAACACACCACTGCCATCTAGCATGCATCTAGCGTAATATTTGTAATGTTCAGATGGTACAATAATACATTTGAAGACAGTTGTATTTTCGTAAGTCAATATTTTACTGTATTGGACTACTTCGTTACTTCTAATCTTTATATACTTTCTTCTAATCGTGTAATAGTCAATTAAATCCCACTCGCCAGTCAGCGCGTCTGGCCGCGAAACCAGGTGGCCCGGGTTCGATTCCCGGTCGGGACAAGTTACCTGGTTGAGGTTTTTTCTGGGGCTTTCCCTCAACCCAATATGAGCAAATACTAGGTAACTTTCGGTGCTGGACCCCGGACTTATTTCACCGGCATTATCACCTTCATCACATTCAGACGCTAAATAACCTTAGATGTTGATAAAGCGTCGTAAAATAACCTACTAAAATAAAAAATCCCAGTCTAGTTTTTATTATCTCTAGATAAAGACTGCAGCGCCGTGGATTATTTATATTACTCCATTAAACGTAACAGAAAATTGGCCAGCGTCTAAAAGAAAATATATTTGTGAAAACTGAGAGCTGGAAGAAGATTTCCAATTAAATGATAAGCATGCGCTTGAACTTTAAGGGTGCTATGCATAGACATTTTGCTAGCCCGCGCTACGAGCGTGCTAAACTAGCCCCGGCTATCGACTGATTACTTGTACAGGATTCATCATATCGCAAACACTGGTTTATGAATACAAAAAACGTTCGTTCGCTGATCACACATTGGTTTGATAGATGTAAGCCCTATAAGAAGGTATGAATATACGTCACATGGCCTGCATCTGAATGGTAGAGGCAAGGAGCACCTTTCGGTTCTTATTGCTAATAGCATCGGAGGCAGCCATGTTAAAAAGCAGAGTTGTAATATTCCTGTGTTAGTTAATGCTAGGGCTTCTCCTTTTTTAGGTTAAACCTCCCACCAGTAAGGTGTTTGAAACAAGTTCAACTAAATTGTAAATGCTCTGATGTTTCTAGTAATGAACACAGTAACTTCACTATTTTTCATCAAAATATTAGGGGATTAAAACAAAAAACTGATGAATTGATCACTTCTTTAGCAACTCAAAAGCATAAACCTCAGATATTATGTATAACTGAACATCATATGAAGCAACAGGAAATACTACAACTGTCTTTACATGGATATGTATTAGGTTCTCATTTCTGTAGACATGTCTTCCAAAAAGGGGGTGCCTGTATTTTTATCAGAGAGGATCTATTATTTAGTAAAATTGATATATCTGATTTTTGCCTTGAACAAGATATTGAAATCTGTGGAATACAAATTGGTTATGAGATATCAAATTTAATTATCTTATGTGTTTATAGGGCGCCAATGGGAGATTATAAGAAATTTACAACTAACTTAGATTCATTATTGAAAAGACTTTATAAACCACATACCGAATTTGTAATCTGTGGTGACATAAACATAGATTATCTATCAGAAAGCTCACGTAAAAGAAAATTAAACTCACTTCTTGAAACTTATAATCTTAGTCACACAGTAAGTTTTCCAACCAGAACACAAGCTGGAAGTAGTACTGCCATTGATAATATATTTATAGATAAAAGTAGATTGAATTCCTATTCAACAGTACCATTAGTCAATGGCCTGTCTGATCACGATGCACAAATTCTAAGTGTTTTCAATATGAGTGAAAAATTCCAAAGTGTTAATCTAAAAATAAAAAAAAGGATTATAAATGCTGAATCTCTTCATCATTTAAATACATGTCAACAAAATGAATCTTGGGAAAATGTATATAGTACCGATACCATTGGTATTAATACTAAATTTAATGCATTTTTCACTACATTTACGAATTATTTCAATGAATGTTTTCCAGTCAAGATGGTGAAAAAATGTAAAAGTAAAAACATGTGGATAACTCAGGGAATTAAAATATCATGTGCTAGAAAAAGGAATCTATATTTAATGAGTAGGAATAGTGATGATCCTCATGTTCTTAATTACTACAAGAATTACTGTAAAACTTTGACAAAAGTTATAAAAGATGCAAAGAAAATGTATCTGAATGAAAAAATACAAAATTCAGATAATAAGATTAAAACTATTTGGGATATTATTAAAAATGAAACTGATCGATATTCAAAGAGTGAAAATATTACTTGCATTAAAATCAATGATAGTAAAATAGATAACCCAAAATCAATTGCAAATCATTTTAACGACTTCTATATAAATATTATTCAGAACTTAAACATTCAAGATTGTGCAGAAGATGCTGCACTTGGTTACCTAACTGATGCATTTAACACTGAGTTTTTAGGTCTCAAATTTATTCCCACTACCGCAGCAGAAATCATGCATGTGATAAAACAACTAAAAACAAAATATTCCTCTGGATATGATGAAATTCCAAGTAAAGTTCTGAAAGCTTGTTCTGAAATATTATCCCATCCGTTAAGCTATCTATGCAATTTGTCAATGCAATGTGGTATTTTTCCAGAAAGACTCAAATATTCAATAGTAAAACCAATATACAAAAAGGGAGATAAATGTACTATTGCTAATTACAGACCCATATCATTATTAACAACATTTTCAAAAGTGTTTGAGAAAGTTATGTATAATAGATTATATCACTACCTGGAGTCCAACAATATATTAGTTTTAGAACAGTTTGGATTTAGAAAACAAAAATCGACAGAGAATGCTGCTTTTAGTTTGGTGGATGAAATACTAAATTCATTAAATTCGAAACTACATGTAGGTGGGATTTTTTGTGACTTGGCTAAAGCATTTGATTGTGTAGACCATAGTATATTAGTAAAAAAATTGAAGTTTTATGGTATTAAAGATGAGATGTTGGGTTGGTTTACATCGTACTTATCAAATAGAAAACAAAAAGTAGAAATAAATGTACCAAATAGTCATAAAGTTACTTATTCAGAATTTAGAAATATTAAACATGGTGTTCCGCAGGGGTCAATTTTAGGTCCATTGTTGTTTCTAGTTTATATTAATGATTTAGCCTTGACCATAAACAATTCATCCCATGTAATTTTATTTGCAGATGATACAAGTGTAATTATTTCAAGCAAACAATACGATCATTTTATAAACACTTCTAATACAGTGCTGAATCTAATGAATGAATGGTTCCATGCAAATAAACTAGCACTTAATGTTGATAAAACCAGTGCAGTCAAATTTAGTACACACAATAGTGCTCAGGTTTCCTACAGTATTCGATTAAATGGAACTCATCTCAAAGAATCTATAAGCACAAAGTTTCTTGGTTTAGAATTGGATAATCACTTGAACTGGAAAACGCATATAGAATGTATTACTCGTAAATTGAGCTCTGCCTGTTATGCATTAAGATCCTTATCTACTATTGGTGATATAAACTTACTTAAAATGTCATACTTTGCATATTTTCACTCTGTAATGAAATATGGATTAATATTCTGGGGTAACTCGTCTGAAGCTAAACACGTTTTTGTTTTACAAAAGAAAGCTATAAGAATAATGACCGGTGTGCATAAAAGGACCTCATGTAAAAATATTTTCCGAAACTTAGAAATCTTGACTTTACCTTGTGAATACATTCTTTCCCTAATGATGCTGTATATTAAGAACCAAGATAAATTCAGTACTAATCAAGACATTCATCATTTTAATACAAGACATAAATCAGATCTTCATCTACCCTCTGTTAGTCTAAGCTGTTTTAAAAAAGGAGTTCGCTATTCATGTATAACAGTCTTCAATGCACTGCCTAATTATCTTAAAGATTTGAAGAACAACGAGAAAAGGTTCAGAAAAGAATTAACCAAATTTCTACATACTCATACCTTCTACACAATTGATGAATTGTTTATGCTTGTGAATTGAATTATTCTACTTAAATGACATGTACAATTTTATATAGCTCAACTAAAATATGTTTTTATATTGACTTAATCTGTTTACTATGTATTGTATTTTTTGTTTAGCATAACTGATGAATTGTATGTACTGTAAATTGAATAGTATACTGTATAGGTCAACTGATGAATTGTTTAAGCTTATAAATTGAATTAATCTACTTCATATGAATTGTATAGCTTAACGAAAATAAGTTTGTAAATTGAACTAATTTGATTGTATATGTTTGTATAGTTTGGCTGATGAATTGTATATGTTCTTAAAATGATTACTAGTCTCTGTAGCTCTACTGATGAATTGTATATAGACCTACAGTAAATTGAATGGTAATATGTATAGCTCAACTGATGAATTGTTTATGATTATAAATTGAATTAATCTACTTGATATTAATTGCACAAATTTGTATAGCTTAATGAAAGTATGCTACTTTGTATTGTATATATTTGTATAGTTTTGGCCGATGAATTGTATATGCTTTAAATTGAATAGTAATCTATATAGCTCTACTGATAAATTGTTTGTGTTTGTAATTTGAAGTAGTTTGCATGATATGTATTATCAATTTCTGTATATCACAACTGGTAGAATTGTTTATGCCTTAAATTTAGTTAAATTGTTTTATATTATAATATAGCTCAACTTATGAATGATCGTTTGCGTTTGTAAATTTAATAATCTGATTGGCTATGTATTGTATACTTTTAGTAGAGCCATCGATGTAGCTCAGTCGGCAGACTCACTGGGCTGCTGTTCCGGAGCTGCGTTCGGGCTTCGGTTGGATCCCCCTTTGGACTTTGGTTTCTTCCGAGGTTTTCCACAGCCGTGGGACTGAAGCCGGATGGTCTATGGCGAGTCCTTGGCATCAACACCTTTGATTTGATTACCCCCTTTGATTTGATTACCTGGTTGGGTTTTTCCGAGGTTTCCCCCACCGAAAAGACAAATGCCGGGTAATATTTTGGCGAATCCTCGGACCTCATTTCATCTCACTACATCTCGCCAAAATGTAAAAAAATTGTACAACATTGTAAAAATTGTAGAAAATTACTAAATTGTAAAACTATAAAAATTTGTAAAAATTGTAATTGTAATATTGTAAAATGTTGACATGTTCCACATCTTAAAGCTTCATTGCTCATGTAAGATCTATGGAATAAAATAAATGAATGAATGAATGAATGATCATTCACCGGAAGCCCGAGCTAAGAATGTCTATGAGTATGACCCTAAATGTTGGCATGAAATTGCCTTCGTGTATTACTACTGCGTCAAAATATTTTAAAAGTTATTGATAACATTATGTACTCTTCATTCATTCATTCATTCATTCATTCATTCATTCATTCATAGTGTTCTGCACTTTTGCTTTCACTTCATTATAGCCTATTAGTCTGATAGAGGCGGCACTGACATAAAACGTATTGTTATTACAAAACACGTATATCTCCTTAAATATCAGTCCTATCAAAGTTTCGAAAAGAATAAAGCTTGTCGGAAACATTTTTAAAACAACTTTTGTTATGCAACATTCTCCTAAAAAATCAATAACAAACGACATATTTTGACTTATTTACTTCAGGACCCCTTATAATCTCCTTATAAAGAAAGTATTGTAAATGCGATATACCATAAAATCAAAGTGTGATGCAACTTATTTTTCATACCAATTTTTATAGAAATCGGTTCCGCCATTATCGCGTGAAAAATTAATAAATATACAGACACACAAATAAACATTTCGAAAATGCGATTTTCGTTCTCAGGATAGTTAATTATTTACACCAATTACACCAGTTATTTTTGTAAAAACCAAAATTACCAGCAAAGTTTTAGGTTACAAATTTATTACTAGCAGGTAATTACTGTATACCGTACTACATTCTTCTACTCCTCAGTATCTTGCTTCACGCGTCCAAAGATTGTCAATCCCAAAAGAAAGTGATTTAGGCCTACTTCTAATCCCCCAACATACTGGGTGTTCATTTCAAAGTGTGTCATGACGTCACTGTTGTGAGTCAGCGATTTGAAGCGAGTTTCAGCTTTTATGTCAGAGAAGTTGCCTATTATTCAAGGCGTTCAATCTGAACTTGAGAACGTGTACGGTATAACTTGAACGTCATAGCAACAGATGGCGGTCTGTAAAGTCTGTGTGCTACCATAACCTCTTTCGAACTGTGTTTTGCGCGGACAAGTCGTACGCAGGGTATTTGTTATCATCGGTTGCGTACGGCAACATTCCACAACACAAATAAAATGCTACGTGTCCATGTTGACCGTCGAAGTTAATGTCAACAAATACGTAAGTAATCGTCTTAACCCTCTCGCCATATCCCGACAGTAAGAAAAAAACTCACCTCAGTACGTGTTTCCAAACAGTTCACATTCCTGCAATACCGGCGTTACCGTACGTAACGGTACGTACTCTTCAGAATGAACGCCGTACTTGCTAGGCAACTCCTCTGGCACATAGGTAATACGCCTCTGCGGAAGTGTAGGAAGACTGAATTCTCTAGGCTCATCGGCTAGCCACATGACGGCATACAGCGAGCTATGATACACTTTGAACTGAACACGCAGTAGAACTTCTGCATATTCTTCATCCTTTACTGTTGCACTCCCCGACTTTGGAATTCTCTCCCGCGCGAGATCAGAGACTGTCGGACTCTAACGACGTTTCAAAATAACCTTAGAAAGTTGTTATTAGACAGAAGCTAGGCATTTTATTGTACTTATGCCTATGTGTTAGCTAGCGTTCCACATTAATTTAGTGTT
Organism: Periplaneta americana; assembly: GCF_040183065.1. Taxonomy (NCBI): domain Eukaryota; kingdom Metazoa; phylum Arthropoda; class Insecta; order Blattodea; family Blattidae; genus Periplaneta; species Periplaneta americana. Next base: position 116,073,775 of record NC_091119.1, read on the forward strand.
CTTTTGTCCCTTAAGGATTTAGTTTAAGATTTATTCTTGTTTGAAATGTTGTTTCGTTAACTCTCTGTATGTAATTTTTCTGTATTACTGTATATTCTACATTACGAGTAGTCTATGTTTGCAAATTGTAAACTATGTTATATTATTACTAACATCTGTGGCATGCATCTTATAGCTAATCTCATTGAATGTAATAATTTATTATATTGTAATAATTTATTATATTGTACGAATTACTTTGTACCTCAGGTTTATTTATAGTGAAATGGAAGAGAAGGCGTGATTACTTTAACTTCACCCTATTAAATAATTCTAATTCTAAATAATTTGCGTTCCTTATTGTAGGCAAGTTTAAGGATCTTTATATAAGTAGTATTCTTACTCTTCTATTAAACTTTTCCCCTCATCTCTTGTAGACAAACTCTTGTTCAAGACACTATTTTTGTGAACACACTTACCGAGTGGATTGTTGTTCTTGAGGTCAAACTTTCCAATTTCTAAGAATCGTCCTCCTCTGGCAAGGCAGCGTACAGATGCTTGAAGCTTCTCTTCTGCAAGGGAGTTGAGGACGATGTCAACTCCTCTACCATTCGTTTCTAGCATAATGTGTTGTTCGAAGGAAGTGTCTCGAGAATTGCCAATATTGCGGTCTGATAACTGAAAATCGAAAATTTATATTTTTGTACCTTAGGAATAAAACACAATGCATTAGTCTACGGAGGGGGCTGACAGCAGCCTCTTACTTCCTCTCCTATCGTGCTGTCTCCAACTCAAGGTTAGCTAATAAAACCTGTCCCAAAAATGATTGTTCCAAATTTAAAATGGTTTATTTAGGAAAGTAGGTAAACTAATCTGTAGGAAAGCAATTAGTCTCAATAGACAGCTAATGTCTCAGAGTTCTTTTTAAGAACACGGCTACCATATGCGCATTGTTGGAAAATGTAATTGCTAGAAAATGGCGCTATAGAAACATCAGAGCTCTTCCTGTGTTCTGAATTTCACATCTCGTCGTTCTATTGAGGCTACACATTCATGAGCATGAGTATCTCAACGAGCATCTCCCTCAACGATGGATTGGCCGTTGCACTGTCGAAGAACAGAACTTGATGAGGTGGCCTCCGTACTCACCTGATTTAACCCCTGAGTTTTCATGTAGGAGTATGTAAAGGGCACTGTGAAGAATGTCGGAGAAACTGAAATATCGCCTAGATGTGTGCCGTGTGATCAGAGGTTCATATATCGAGAACTTTTAAGTTATTAAACAAAAGTTGGGGAGACTATCTGTCTATTGGTACTTATTACGTTGTTGTAGTGCTTATTAATAGTTACAGGGATAAAATATTGTGAAATCGTAAATATTGAAATTTTGGGACATGGTGCATTATATTAATTAATAAACATAATTTAAGTGAGATGAGATGAGATGAGTTTTAGCCTGAAGATACCATAGAGATAGTATCGGACAATAATTCTATAACGGTCACCAAATCGACAGACCTAGACAGATCTACTCCATACAATAGCAAATCCCACCAACCGGGAGCTTTCAGCGAACACCAGTACATATACTTATATAGAATTACACACACACACACACACACATACATATATATATATATATATATATATATATATATATACAGGGTGTTTAAAAAATACGGGGCATAATTTCAGGTATGTATTTCCCACATGTAGACAATCAAAATAGTTCATTACAACATGTGTCCGGAAATGCTTTATTTCCGAGTTATGGCCTTCACAACATTGAAATTCACCGGAACGTTTTTCTTTCCGCAGGCCGTTGCCGTCAAAGGAGACATTAAGAGGGCACTCTGACAGTTCATTCCGAGGCGAAGGTTACATTCAGTGTTGTGTAGGCGTTAGACTGTGCGACATGTATTCAAATCAAGAGCTGGCAGAGATACAATTCATGTACGGTAAGGCGGACGGCAATGCTGCGCTGGCTCGTCGTTTGTACCAGGAGAGGTACCCACAGCGACAATGTCCAGATCGGAAGACATTTGTACGTCTCTATTACCGTCTGTGCGAGTATGGAAAATTTAACTCTCCTTGTTTGGGAAGGGGATGACCAAGATCTACAACTCCAGAAGTACAGGAGGAGATTCTGGAGGCTGTGAACATGACTCCTTCTATCAGCACACGAAGGGTAGCACTGCAAGTAAATGTTCCTCATACGACTGTCTGGAGACTGTTGAAAGAGTATCAATTGTATCCTTATCATTTGCAACGTGTACAGGCCCTGTCACCAGCAGATTACCCTGCACGAGTTAGGTTCTGTCAGTGGCTTTTGCAGCAGTGTGATGTAAATCCGAACTTTCCTGCCTTCGTATTATTTACAGATGAAGCACAGTTCACACGAGATGGCATAACAAATTTCCACAATCAGCATGTATGGGCGTATGAAAACCCACGTGCAACTGTTCCATCTCATCACCAGGTGCGGTTCTCCCTCAACATGTGGGCCGGTATCATTGGTGATCGATTAGTTGGACCCCATGTACTTGTAAACAGACTTACGGGACAGGCGTACACAAACGAACCTGGAAAACACCATACCTCATGTTTTAGAAGACACTCCACTGATCAATCGTCAACACATTCACTTCTTGCATGATGGCGCTCCTGCACACTTCAGTCGTACGGCTCGCCGGTACTTGGATCGAAGGTTTCCTGATCGATGGATAGGTAGAGGTGGCCCAATTGCTTGGCTTCCACGCTCACCTGATCTGAACCCTCTCGATTTCTACTTGTGGGGCCATTTAAAATCATTGGTTTATTCGTCTCCGGTGCCTGATTTGGAATCCCTTCGGAATGGAATTGTGGCATGTTCTGAGGACATACGCAATACTCCTGGTGTTTGGGATCGTGTTCGCAGGTCAATGAGACATCGATGTGAGGTCTGTATTCAAGCAGGAGGTGGACATTTTCAAGTCTTCTGTAATGACAACGACCTGCGGAAAGAAAAACGTTCCGGTGAATTTCAATGTTGTGAAGGCCATAGCTCGGAAATGAAGCATTTCCGGACACATGTTGCAATGAGCTATTTTGATTGTCTACATGTGGGAAATACATACCTGGAATTATGCCCCGTATTTTTAAACACCCTGTGTAAGTTGTTACCCGACTGGTCATCATCATTTGGAATCACCTAAGATCTTACGCCAGATTGCACCATCTTTTATGAAATTAAATTTTTATATATTTTTAATTAGTTTATTTTACAATACTTAAGAACTGCGATGGTTATCTGGCGTCTGAATGAAATGAAGGTGTTAATACTATCCAGGGTCCAGCGCGGAAATTTACCCAATATTTTGTCGACTTATTTCTAAAACCCCTCAAATCCAATGCTTCCCTAATGTCGAATTTTGTGTGTATTTTCAAAATGCGTCTCTTAATAACATCACGCAATTAAATTACATAAGTTAAGTCAGATGCAACATTGTTCATGAGTGAGATAGTTATATACAATAAAGTAATTTAATACAGTTATATAAACACGTTTTAATGATTGAATAAAATTAATAAAATCAGTTAAAAACCGAACATGTTTCGGAGGAATGCTCCTCCATCTTCAGTGGTAGTACCACGACTGTAACAGGAAACATAAATTGTGTAAAGCTCGTGGTTAATAATACAATTTTACAAAGATACATAATCTAAAAGTCAACAATTGTTAAAAATAAAATGACCTAAATGTTGTTTAATTGAAATGCATATTATAACCTTAAATACAAATTAAATTGATTGAAATAGTTATTTAAAAATTTAAAAAAAATGCAATATCTAATATATTGAGTACAAAATGATTAACCAGAAAATATATAAGTAGTGTATGATATTGAAATTAACAAAAAGCAATGTTAAAATGTCAAGATTATTAAAAATGAAAAATATGACAAAACCTGAGTGTTAATCATTTCAAAATATTTGGTAATTAAGATTAGTGATAAAATTAGAATGAGGAAATAGACATTTAAGATGTCTTAAAAATATACTACCTAAAGATAAAACTTGTATTTATATTAATAAGTACAATGAAAACTGAGTAGGAAGAATAGACAGAATTAAAATCAAGATATTGAACTCACCGCTGGTACAGATGTTCGACCGCGTAACGTAGCTTAAGGAAGACTGACTACGATGAAGAACATGACGCAGATTGCGTTACCAATACTACGTTGATCGTTTCTGTTCAACTCGGAAGTGATAAAGAACTAGGTATAATTTATTCTATAGCATTAGACAATGGCTACAACACGAAAATAGTAGACAAGATCATTTATCAGACCAATCGGAAAAAACAACTAAAAAATTATACCCATCTCTCAAACAACAAAGAGCGAAAGGATTACGTTAGTTTTGTTTACACAAACCCACATGTTCATAATATTGCTTCCATTTTCAAAAAGCTTAACTTTAACATAGCGTATAAAACAAACAACTCTTTAGGTAAAACCTTGTTTAATAAATTTCCTACAAGTAACTTCGACAAATTTAATACTTGAGGTGTATATAAATTAAAGTGTCAATTTCCAGAATGCGAGGCCACATATATAGGTCAAACAGGCCGTAACTTTAATATAAGATACAAAGAACATAAAAATATTTCTCATGAAGTCTCGCATTCAGCCTTTAGTGAACATATATTTAATAATCAACATTTCTTCACAGACATCAACTCTGATATGGATTTCTTACACACTAACAGGAAAGGAAAATTATTAAACATTTTGGAATCAATTGAAATTTATAAAGATAAACTTGTTAACACTCACAATCTAAACGATAAAGCTATTTATGATAATAACATCCTTTTTGATCTTTACATCACTTCCGAGTTGAACAGGAAACGATCAACGTAGTATTGGTAACGCAATCTGCGTCATGTTCTTCATCGTAGTCAGTCTTCCTTAAGCTACGTTACGCGGTCGAACATCTGTACCAGCGGTGAGTTCAATATCTTGATTTTAATTCTGTCTGTTCTTCCTACTCAGTTTTCATTGTACTTATTAATATAAATACAAGTTTTATCTTTAGGTAGTATATTTTTAAGACATCTTAAATGTCTATTTCCTCATTCTAATTTTATCACTAATCTTAATTACCAAATATTTTGAAATGATTAACACTCAGGTTTTGTCATATTTTTCATTTTTAATAATCTTGACATTTTAACATTGCTTTTCGTTAATTTCAATATCATACACTATCTATATATTTTCTGGTTAATCATTTTGTACTCAATATATTAGATATTGCATTTTTTTTTATTTTTAAATAACTATTTCAATCAATTTAATTTGTATTTAAGGTTATAATATGCATTTCAATTAAACAACATTTTGGTCATTTTATTTTTAACAATTGTTGACTTTTAGATTATGTATCTTTGTAAAATTGTATTATTAACCACGAGCTTTACACAATTTATGTTTCCTGTTACAGTCGTGGTACTACCACTGAAGATGGAGGAGCATTCCTCCGAAACATGTTCGGTTTTTAACTGACTTTTATTAATTTTATTCAATCACTAAAAAGTGTTCATATAACTGTATTAAATTACTTTTATTGTATATAACATCACGCAAGTCTGATAATGTTTCTATATTTTATAAATAACAAACGCATAACAGTTATCAGCTGGGTTATAAAAAGAATAAGTTACTTAGCTCTCTTGTTCAATTTCCTCAAATGTAGTTACGAGGTTTTTGAAAAGAGGGTTGGACTCTATTCCCGACAGGATCAGAAATTTACCTCGGGACTAGGAGGGATGGCGGTGCACAACTTCTAATCACAAAATTGTGCACCAATATGCCTGGATTAAATCCCAATATGCGGAACCCGAACCACGCAAGTGAAGTGGGTATTCATTAGATACACACACGCGCGATTTGCTCTTAATGGGCTAAGGAAGCGATATTTATGCTAACCGTTACTCCAAAACGGTTGACAAAATGAAATCATACAAATGTGGAGAAAGGTAAGTTTGTAAGGTCTACATTGCTGTAATAATGTTTTTTTAACTTGATAGAAATAGGAGAACTTCAAGGAAAACTCACTGTCTATCTTGGCCACATAGGTATTCGTACAGTGCCTTTCACGTTCGAGGGGCCCGGTCGGTAATAACTTTCATGTCGGTGACAAAGTTGAAGTTACTAACGAGGAAGTTACATTTAACGGTTAAGTAACTAGCAGAGACACAGAAGCAGTTATTCAAGAACAAGTTACAATATAAATAGCAGACACGAACAAGTTACAATATAAATATTATAAACAGAAGCAGACATAGAAGCAATTATTACTCACGAACAAGTTACAATATAAATAGCAGAAACACAACCAGTTGCTTACAAGCGAATTATATTTTTAAATATTACATCACTTGCAAGAATTATTAAAAAATAATGGGAATCACGTTGATAGCAGAAATACATTAACGTAAGTATTAGAATTATTAAACTTCAAAAGTCAAACACTAACAGCACTGCCATCGTGATCTAAACCAGGCCGTAATGCAGGATGTGTGACGTCACTCGATGGGTCGGGTTTTTCTATTTGAGTATACGGAGCTGAGTGAAATATATTACTTTAATGCGTGTCGGTGCTCAATTTTATTTAGTGTAATGTGTGTATAAGATACGTTGACTTCTTATTGCATAATATGTTGCAGAAATAATTACAAAACTGTGTTATTTTAATGTGAACGGAGTTTTACATGTTAACATAACCTGTTTGCATCAACATTTTAAGTTTGGAATGGAAGCTATTTTGAGATTTAATAAAGAAGAATTATTTATATTGTGATTTTAATTTAGCACATCTATCTTCCTTACTTGTAGGTAGAAAATTTACCACAGTCCCTCCTATGAAATTAGTGTAGGTACGTATGGTTGTGTTTACTTCATCTGGTAGGTTAGATAAATAGAATTCAATACGACCCAGTATTGTAGGGAACAAATAAATAATACAATTAAATTGTTATTCAATGTAATGTGTGCATAAGTTCCGGCTAGTTCTATTTATTTGTTGCATAATGTGGCAGGAATAATTATAAAACTGTGTTATTTTTGTGTGAAGAGAATTAACATGTTAACATAACCTATTTGCGCCAACATTTTAAGTTGAGAACGAAAGCTATTGTGAGATTTAATAAAGAAAAATATATTTAGGATAAACTTCAGAACACTGTTATCTTCCTTACTTACAGGTAGAAAATTCACCACAGTCCCTCTATGAAATGTACATACGGTTATATTACTTAGCTAGGGTTAAACGAGCGCTGAGGTATAATTCCGGTAACTTCTGAACTGAAAACAGTTGAATTTATTTTTTGTGGAGATGCATTTCATCCTCTAAGCAAGGCATAATAAAAACCTGAACTAACCGAACTAATTAGTATATGCACGGTGTATGAATACGAAGGGAACTACCTCAGCGCTAGTTTAGCCCTGGTAACATATTAAACTAATCAGACTGGAGTAGGCCTACCGTATGAAACGAATAAATACAACTGAACTGTAGACAAATTGCATTTACAAGTTGTACGTAGCGTTATGCTTAATTATTATGCATAATTGCGAATATAGAAATAAGGCAAGTACTGATAGAGTAAACATTACCTATAATGTCAGTAAACATAACCTATAATGTCAACACATCAAAATATGCGTGCGATGCAACTGAAAATTGTTGAAACGTGCTTAAATGAATGTGCAAGAATTTCGTAATGAAGCGAGCGTGCTTTATTTCAATTAATTACAATACTAGATACTGTAACAGTAATGAAAACTATAAGGTATAATTTTTCATAATTTACTATATGTATCACGCTTTTAGTTCAAATTGTGTATATTATCAAACGTATTATTTATAATGTAGATTATTCACACATAAGATGGGCGCAATAATTTAAATTTAATAAAACAAATACGGTAAACTAACAAAAATGGATTAGACAAGAGTAACATCAGTAACGCTGCACTTCGGCGTAATCATAATTTACTTTACATCCCAGTCAATGTTTCACTTTCACATGTATATTATTACACATATTTACTGTTTATAACACCAAAAATTCACTTAACCACATAAGGGCGCAATATTTAACCGAAATAAAGGCAGATATTACACATACGAACTTTGCCTGCAACAACATAATTTTCACACCAAAAATAATATTATACCTTACGTTGCAAGTGAATTGTGTCTCAAGTGTCTCACAGTCACTGTTTAAAATTTTACTGACGCGATTACACTGCATTTCAGAGAAATATATGTTATTTTTCATGTACTGCAACTAATTGATATGGTTGAAAGACCGCCCTTCGCGATCAGCTGTTAAGCGAGTCACGTGGTCTGCCTTACGGCCTGTATTAGATCACGACGGCAGTGACTAACAGTTACTTTTTGCATTTAATAAAATCTTTCAAAGAGGATAATAATGAAGACTTCAACACTCGTAACAAAGAAAGAAATTCAAATTCCTGTGTTAAATATACAACCATATTCCACTCACAATCGGTACACAAAAACATACTGTAGGCCTAATAGATTTATCATTTTATGGCTAACTGTTATACTGACGTAACTATAATCATTAACCTTAATTATAATTAGCGTAAAATGTAGAACAATATGATAAAGAAATCATGGAATTACTGCTAATTTCACTAGCTCTACTACCATATGGATTAAATTACTGCCTTACAGTAGTTTAATTTTTTTTTTTTTTTTTACTGATTTCAATATTAGTCCCTTCCATTCAGCTGTTTCGCATTGGGTACATTTTTTTTTTTCAGGTTCGCTGAACAGTTTTAAAAGCATCGAAACTGTGATACTTTTTCTTAGTAAGTTGCACATATTAGAGAAATAGAAAAAATTATATACTAATAATTATATTACACAATGCATACTCAATAATATTACCATCATTAAGATGGCAAAAAAAGGAGAAAGTATACATGGCTTATTTATTATACATATTTAAGTAAGTCACAGGCGGATTTTATTCACCAACTTCAACAACTTGTAATTCATTATTACAGATATTTCTTCAGTTTTAGGTAGGTTAAAACAATTTAATACCCCTCCCGGAATAAAGGTCCAAGTACTTAGGGAATCAATATACCATATACCCTTATTTCATAGGGGTATTCAATTGTTGAACTTAGTAGTAGTTGAGAGTGCTTGTGTTAAATAAATGTTATTACTTTAATCGAATCTTGTGTTTGATTTAATGTGACAATATTACTGATATGAGTTTTGATGAATTAATTCACTTTTTTGATTGTTTTGACTGCCGTGAGTATTACAATATAAGTATAAAAATCGTAAGAAAACATATTATATTTTGTCATACTGTTAATTAATTTATATTTTCAAATGATAACATGACCGCAGCCAGGATTTCCATTACTTCGGATGGGGGAAGGATAATTGTAGATCTGTGACATAATGTCGACAACGAGTTCTGAACGACAAAGGTGGTATTTGAATAGCATGCAATTGTGTTGCAGAACATTATTTTAATATTACTGGCAGATTCATGTTCTCAGTATTTATTCTGTGTTAACAGTTATATTCTGATTTGTTTTTTTTAGATTTAGGGAGACCAAGACCTCTTCCTGCCCTTCTTGCCTACCCCTTAGACCAGGTATGCTCATTCCCTGACTCGCGATTACGTTCTGTAATCACAACCTTCGAATGTAGAGCGTGCTGTTCCTCGTTCGAAGCTCGACGGATGACTGCGGAAGGCAGTTCAAGTACTTAGTAACGTACGAACAGTGCGGGACAATGACACAGTCAAAACCTTCTGTAAGCAAACGATCATTCCGTACAGTGTGGGAGGAAGACTATTTTTGTTGTGAAAACGTAAAGTGTTTACTATGTTGTAAGGTATTGTCAGGAATACTACTGAGCAACATAAAACATTATACACTCTGCCATCCAGAACATGCCGAAATGACAGGGAAGCTGTTTTCTGTAACATGTATTCATATATCAACATTGTTATTATTATTATTATTATTATTATTATTATTATTATTATTGTGGTGATTTTATTCCAACAGAAATACATGTTATGATAAAATAATTTTTCAGGGATGCAACGTGCTCTACAGTTTCGAGAATTGAAAGCACTTCATGATAGGCCAAACATTGAAGAGAATCGAACAATTCAGAGTCTATGTTTAGGAGCAAGTTGTGTAGTATGTTGGGAATTAGCTAAGGCACTAAAACCCCTTCACGGATGGTGAACTTGTAAAGAAATCTATGGTGCCTGAACAAAATATAGTTAATTACATCTCTGTACTGGAACAGCTCAAATGTGAATTCACAGAACACAGATTTAATGATTTTAGACGTATGGAAAGTGATATTAATTTTTTTGTTAATCCTTTCATAGTAAATTTAGAACAATCTGTGAGAATGCAGTTCCAGGACGAGTTAATTGATTTACAAAATCACGTAGAATTCAGAACTAAATGCAGAGAATATGACTTGCCAAGCATAGAAGTATTAAAAAATGAACAAAACGCAATATCCCAAGATGAGCTTATTCGCTGTCACTCGAAATACAGTATGTGTGCAAACAATTATTTTCGAGAATGAAGGTTACTAAATCCAAAAATCCAAACATAGATCCCGATTAACAGATTGCAGTAAATTCGTTGGAAATAGATTTCCGATTACTTGCGGAAAAGAATAGGCCTACCCATGTTGAATGTGGAATATGAAAATAACATTATCTATGATATAATAGTATCATAACTGTATAAAATATAATAAATGATGTAATAACTGAATATTTCCTTTTTCAAATTCAGTTTATCTTCCGTATTTGTACGACAGTGACTGCGATGCCACGGGCGGTGCTGCAATGTAGTTGCGGAGCCCAGTTCCTACACTGTGTGTGTTATGCAGTGCAGCATCATCCGTGTAATCGGCGCTTTTACAATTTTGAGCATACCTGCCTTAGACAGATAGCATTATAAAAGAAAACGATGTGACGATTCTACAGAAGTGTAAACGAAATTTGAGAAATGTATTTATACTTATCGGTACCGGTACCTAATAAAACAAGTTCAAGCCCCCCCCCCCCCAAACTGATATGCTAGAACCACCTGTGAAATAAGTCATCATGCAATAATCGTTTACTTTAAATATTTGAAAAGTTCATCATATTATAAATGACATTAGTAGTTCATGGAAAATATTATATGATAGTAATAAACTATATTGATAAATTCATTTTTTTTCCTCGCTGTTATTTATACTCGCTTTAACATCTTTGGTCATATCGCCAGTTAATCTTTGGTTGAAATCCGAAGGCCTGTGTACTATTGTTGAGACTGGTTCTATAGTTGTGAACTAGATGGCGACTGTATATGTATTACTGATTTGTTATGAATATTATTTCGGTGATGAATGAGGCCGGTGATATTCATGGATTTTGTGGCCCGAATTTCCTGGCATTTGCCTTACGGTTGAGGAAAAACCTTGAAAAACCTCAACCAGGAAATTCAACCCGACCCGGAATCGAACCCGGCCCTCTGCGTGAAAGACCAGCATGCTGACCTCTACACTACATTCATAAATTCATTGTGACTTATTTTACTATGATAGTTTATTTGCATATAAACATTCCACTTCTGTTGGAAATCTTTGATGAAGAAGAGAGAAATTTGTAAATGAAACTACCTTTCATGTCAGTCAGATCATACGTCCCAAGCATAACAAGTTTTCTTGCAGTCTTTACAGTTAATAACAATAAATTGTGGAATATCACACCTAGGGCAATGGACCAAGTTAATATTTTTGTTACCAGATGGTTACTCGCTATCTCGTGCACCCGTAGATCACTAAGTAATGACGTCACTATAACTTGTTTCTTTTGCAGAAGTTAGATCCAGACAAAAGTAATAGTGTAACAGCCAGTATTTCGTGTCCAAGTTGTTCTTGTAACCGTTACAATTAAGTAATTGTGACAAAGTAACTGCTACGTTATATTTCGCCCATCCTTAGACTAGGTATCAATCCAGTCAATGTCGAGAATCGAAATCTTGTTTCCTATGTGCAAAATTCATCATCTACTTATTTTAATCACAAACACTTTAATTTTGTTCTTATCTGTTAGGCCTATGAGTTATCAGTCAAATATGGTATTCATAAATTACTTGCTTGTCTTAGTAAGTGGTGTAGGTCCATACCTGTGGGAAGTTCTTCTTGATAAACTCCCGTTTCTCTTCTGTTCCTACAGTGGTAAAAACTGTGCAGCCGAGATGGAGACAAATGTTCAAGGCTGCCTGACCCACGCCACCACTGCCTGCGTGGATCAGCACAGACTCACCCTTTCTTATGCGTCCTTTCATCACAAGAGCATAGTAAGCCTGTACGAGAAGAACTACAATAAGCAACAGTGTCATGCTGCTACAGCCCATATGTAACAGCCTTTTACTAAAATGTATAGTAATGTTTATGTTTAGAAATATAAATACAGACGTGGACAAATTATTAGAGTAAATTAATTATAAATGCAACAAAGCTATATTTATCGGCATAAATAATTAACAAAAATGTATTTTGCACAGAAATGATGAACAGAAAATTGAGTATGTAGGTTACTAATATTTTGTGAACATTCCTTTATTCTTTATTAACACGTCGATTTTGTCGGGGATGCTGGAAACCAAAGTCTGACACTTTCTTTGAATATCAGCATCATTTAGCCAGATATCGGACAGTGATTATATGAGTCCATGTTTTGTTGTAAACCTGTTTTTGTTCACTTTCTTCTTCAGTATAGATCAAAGATATTCAATTTCGATCATATCCGGTCTTCTTACAGGCCATGGGAGAACAGACTGTTGAATATTTTCTGCAGTATATAATCAAAATACCAGTAGTACCAACACAGCCAGACAAAATATACTTAACCATTGGGAAAATATACTAGAAGATGTAAACCAATCATATTTCCAACAATGGAGAGTCTGTGAATTATACTGATAGTTGATATGACGAATTATATTGTTTCCAAGAAAAAAGTTTTAGTCTAATAATAATTTGTCCACGTCTGTAATACACAGTATAATATAAATATCAGACTTCTCATGTAGTTACATAGGAACAAATTAAATAAGAAATTTCTTCACACTGTATTTTCTACACACGAACTTGTGGAGGTTTATTTTTAAAGTTCAGTGCTCAGTATTTTTTCATATGGCAGGAAGGATCAGTGCTCGATTTGGAACTAAATTACTGTTATTAAATTTCATATAAGATGAATTGCTATAACGAGTAAAGATAAGTGATAAATGTCATATTTAGTTTAATTACTTTCACTGAACATTAATACATTCGTTTTACTTTTACTGTCTGTATGTCTCATGATATTACAGATTAAATCTGTCGTAAGTCACTCAATGCCACAATCTATGTCTCCCATCCTTCGTCCCCTTGCTAATTCATTACAGTTCTGTAATGTTAGTTGAATGCTCACTAAAAAAATTGAAACTGACAACCCAATAACTGGATATGACTTCACTCACCGTTCCGTACACCACAGGAACAGTGGCTGCATCTTCAAGAGTCCAGTGTACAGGAACGTCCCACAGAAAGTCCTTATCTGCAACCACCATGGAGGCCAAGGCACCAGAATTTATAATACCCATTACACGTTGTCCTCTTCGATCTCGTCCGGAGAACTCTAAACCTAGAAAACAGTCCTGCCAAAATAATGCCACTATAAGTCAGGGTCGTATTAGCCATGGATCAAATTAAAGTTTTGAGAGGACATTAAATTTATATACATTACTTCCTATGCTTATGCACATAAGTGTGAAGAAATTGCACATAAATGGTTCCTTTTTTCACAAGTAAGAATGATTCTGCATAACGATTTTACTAGCATTATTCGAAAAAAGTACGTCACCTTTGTTTTAAAATAGTTATTTATGCGACGATCATATAATGATAGCTGTTGAGACACGAGTCAGTTTGGAACGAGCGGAGCGAGCAACTGCATGAATGTCTTAATAGTCATTATATGGCACTTACATACAACTGTTTTTCTACGACCTGTAGTAAGGCTAAACAAAAATTAATTAATCCATTAAGAATTAACGTTAAAGTTTAGATATATACTTCTTTATATTGACAATATGGAAGTATGAATATGGTTTTAGATAGTGGGAAACAAAACCATGACGTTTGAGACAGTGGGAAACAAAAGAATGCAAGTGATTCTTATTTGGAGTTCCTTACTTACTTACTGGCTTTTAAGGAACCCGGAGGTTCATTGCCGCCTCACATAAGCCCGCCATTGGTCCCTATCCTGAGCAAAATTAATCCATTCTCTATCATCAAATCCCACCTCCCTTAAATCCATTTTAATATTATCCTCCCATCTACGTCTCGGCCTCCCTAAAGGTCTTTTTCCCTCCGGCCTCCCAACTAACACTCTATATGCATTTCTGGATTCGCCCATACCTGCTACAGTACATGCCCTGCCCATCTCAAACGTCTGGATTTAATGTTCCTGATTATGTCAGGTGAAGAATACAATGCGTGCAGTTCTGTGTTGTGTAACTTTCTCCATTCTCCTGTAACTTCATCCCTCTTAGCCCCAAATATTTTCCTAAGCACCTTATTCTCAAACACCCTTAATCTATGTTCCTCTCTCAGAGTGAGAGTCCAAGTTTCACAACCATACAGAACAACCGGTAATATAACTGTTTTATAAATTCTAACTTTCAGATTTTTCGACAGCAGACTGGATGATAAAAGTTTCTTAACCGAATAATACCAGGCATTTCCCATATTTATTCTGTGTTTAATTTCCTCCCGAGTATCATTTATATTTGTTACTGTTGCTCCCAGATATTTGAACTTCTCCACCTCTTCAAAAGATAAATCTCCAATTTTTATATTTCCATTTCGTACAATATTCTGGTCACGAGACATAATCATATACTTCGTCTTTTCGGGATTTACTTCCAAACCTATCTCTTTACTTGCTTCCAGTAAAATTCCCGTGTTTTCCCTAATCGTTTGTGTATTTTCTCCTAACATATTCACGTCATCCGCATAGACAAGCAGCTGATGTAACCCGTTCAATTCCAAACCCTGTCTGTTATCCTGGACTTTCCTAATGGCATACTCTAGAGCAAAGTTAAAAAGTAAAGGTGATAGTGCATCTCCCTGCTTTAGCCCACAGCGAATTGGAAACGCATCTGACAGAAACTGACCTATTCGAACTCTGCTGTACGTTTCACTGAGACACATTTTAATTAATCAAACTAGTTTCTTGGGAATACCAAATTCAATAAGAATATCATATAAAACTCCTCTCTTAACCGAGTCATATGCCTTTTTGAAATCTATGAATAACTGATGTACTGTACCCTTATACTCCCATTTTTTCTCCATTATCAGTCGAATACAAAATATCTGATCAATAGTTGATCTTTACGCCTAAAACCACATTGATGATCCCCAATAATTTCATCTACGTATGGAGTTAATCTTCTCAAAAGAATATTGGACAAAATTTTGTACGACGTCAACAAAAGTGATATTCCTCGAAAGTTACTACAGTTAGTCTTGTCCCCCTTCTTAAAGATAGGTACGATAATGGACTCCTTCCATTGTTCCGGTACAATTTCCTTTTCCCAAATAGCAAGTACAAGCTCATAAATTTCGTTAGATAATGCGCTTTCACCCTCTTGTATTAATTCTGCTGGAATTTGATCGATACTTGGAGACTTATAATTTTTCAGATTTTCTATCGCAATTTCGACTTCAGAAAGTGTGGGTTCGAGTATAAATGACTCAGCAATTTGTATTTCAATTTCGTCCCGATCATTTCTATTTGGCCTATGTATATTTAGTAGTTGTCCAAAATAGTTTTTCCATCTGTTCAGGATTGAATGTGCGTCTGCAAGCAAGTCACCATTCTCATCCTTGATCATGTTTACCCTTGCCTGATATCCATTCTTGAATTATTTTATGCCCTTATATAAATCTCTAATGTTTTTATTTTTACTATTTGTTTCTACCTCATTCAATTTTTCCTTCAAGTATTCTCTCTTTTTATTCCTAAGCGTACGATTTGCTTCCCGTCTTATATTGAAATAATTATCCCTATTCACCTCAACTGGATCCTGTAAGAATTTCAATTTTGCCTGTTTCCTTCTTTCTACTACCATGCAACAATCTTCATCAAACCCGGTTTCTTTTTCTTAGTTTCATAATAACCTATGCTCTGTTCAGCTGCAATTTTGATATTATCTCGGATATTTTCCCACATGCTATTCACATCTAACTCTTCCTCAACATCGTCGGAACTTGCTAATACGGCAAACCTATTTGAAATTTCGACCTGATAATGTTGCTTAGTTTCCTCGTCCTTTAATTTCGGAATATTGAATCTTCTAATATTAACTTGTTGCTCTACTCGCTTGGCTACTGATAGTCTTTCTCTTAGTTCTCCAATTACCAAATAATGGTCAGAATTACAGTCTGCCCCCCCCCCTGAAGGTTCGAATGTCTACTATACTAGTATGTCTTCTTTTATCTATCAAGATTTGATCTATCTGGTTATGTGTCAATCCATCTGGAGAAGTCCAAGTATATTTATGTATATCCTTATGGGGGAATGTTGTACTTTTGACAATTAAATTTTTTGATGTGGCAAAGTTGACTAACCTAACTCCATTGTCATTACTAGATATGTGTAGGCTCTCTTTTCCAATAGTCGGTTTAAAAATATCCTCCCGTCCTACTTTAGCATTGAAATCCCCAATAAAATTTTCATGTGATATCTAGGTAACTGATCAAAAGTCTGTTCCAATTCCTCATAGAAGCTATCCTTTATATGGTCGTCTTTCTCTTCTGTAGGGGCATGAGCATTTATAACTACGATATCGCACCATCTACCCTTAAGTACTAAATACGATAACCTATCACTGATAAATTCGACCTTTTTTACTGCTGATTTTATTATTTTATGAATAAAGAATCCTGTTCCTAATTGGTGATTTTCGTTTCCTTCCCCATAATACAACAAATAATCTCCTATTTGTGTTATGCCATTCCCATCTAACCTAACCTCCTGTACTCCCACAAAGTCTATTCTATATCTAGCTAGTTCTTTTGCTACTAATGTTACCCTCCTGTTCTATATAGACTTGTAACATTCCAAGTACTATTTGGAGTTCCTAAGGTACGAAAATAAATAAATGAAATCAAAGTTTCTTTTTGTAAGTTTTAACGTTAACTGATAGATAAAAAATATTGAATAATATCTGATTCAAGCAATTTTGATGAAATGGAAATAATGGAGGAAGCTGTAAAAGAAGGAATACTCTATTATTAATTGGGTTTACTACACTTTTGCAGTTTGATTAAAGCGTTTAACATCTCGGAATCAATTATATTTATTGAATTAAGAAATCTGTAACTTATCGAAATGATAACTTGTATCGAAATGAATATCATTTCGATACAGATGATCATTGCGTAATAACTTCATTTCAGTATGGTCTTAGAAAAATTCTTATTCTTATTCGTATTTTAACTTTCAATTGCATACAGTGCTGTAAAATTACAGCAGTACGTATATTCTATAAATCTCTGTAGTTAATGAATTTCCAAATTGTGTATTCTGTAAGTTATGTAAGACAGAAGTAAATTAAATCAAGATTCTTATCAGAATTGACAGAAAACCAAAAATCAGCATTTATGAAAATAACTACCTACTTCTCTATGTATGATTCCCTACTTTCATTTTATATTTAAATCATAAAGTCACAAATCAAAGCATATAACTTAAGAGAAAACAGTTCCGGCAATAGGAAATTCGTCAACGTGAATGGTTATCATTTTAAAAGATTATGTGTATTAAAGCCATCACAAAGATCGAATTCTAACAAAAACTGTATTAAATACAGAAATATAGTGTTTGTACACTTGAAATACATAGATTAGGTCCTATTTTATTAGAATTTTTCAAAACACTACTATAATAAGCATTTGAAAATCAAGGTACTTTCCAGAACTTAATTTTTCCATAATTCATGCTGCGCCCTTACTTTATTCTTCTACATCAACCATGTCACTTCAAAACTCAAAATTTCCTCTTCGGGCACCTTGAAACTTAACCATTCTCTTCCCATAACTGGATTTTTCCATACACTATGAGACTATGAACTTACAATGTTAAGAGTAAATTTATATTATACGTAGGGGATATTTTCTACTAATATGTACACGATTCTATCCATTGTTGCTGCAAAATTTAAAATTTTCACAGTAGGCGACTGCACCGAAATTTAATCAAAACAAAATAGACCCTAAAATGTTTTCATTAAATTATACAAAGAGACTTTTTATTTCATGTCAGCTTAATCAAAATATCACAATTATCACAATATTAAGTTTATGAGACTATTAAGTTCATTTTTAAAATCATGGAAATAATAAGTTCCCCCTTCCCCCAAAATTTACCAGACATTGAAGAATAAACTTTTAGAAATCATGTCCTCATGTACAACCAAATTTGTGTAAAAGAAAATGGTAAATTAAGTTTTGGAAATCATGGACTCATTTACGTAATTTTAATTTTGCAAAAATCACTCACAATTATACCGTCAAGTAACTACAGTATTTTCCAACCGTAACAGGTGACAAATATATAACATGTAGAAACAAAGATTGATACAGCCTGTTGTTCATATTACAATTACGTAATCAACGAAAGCACAGTAGGCCTACATGTACTAAGAATCTTCGTCTACCATAACAATATAAACAAAGATGTGTTAGCAAGTCACACGTCGGTACTTTTGCGCATCGTGTTCACATAAAAGCAAAAAGCAGCGTGCACTGTGCAGCACACTATTTTTTTTTTTTTTGGAACAACAGGAGTTGAGACAAACTGATCAAGAAGAGAAAAAGGAATTGGCTGGGTCACTGCCAAGAAGACACTGCCTACTGAAGAAACCATTAGAAGAAATGGTGAACGAAAAAAGTTCGGGGCAAAAGACGATATCATATGGTAGATAACATTATTGGTCATATGTGGACAATAAAAAGCAAGCATTCTTATGGGGAGTAGATAAAAAAAAGTTTTTTTTCTTCCACCATGTTAATAATGCCAAAACAAGCGTTTATACAAATTATGGCCACTCTAACGCAATTACGAGGGCCGTCTAGAAAGTAAGCTTCCCTGGGGTCGTTTACAGAAAGAAAACACAATTTCATGGAAACATTTACTGGAACAGATACAGCAATTGTTGGGCTATTTTTCAACATATACTCCACCGGAATTGAGGCAATTGTCATACCGTGGAATCAACAGAGAGGTGAAGACGGCCGTCACACATTGGTTCCGATCCCAGGCGGCAGACTTCTACGACACCTGTAGGGATAAAAAGTTGATCCCACTATATGACAAATATCTCAATTCCAGCGGGGAATATATTTAATAATACGTAGCTCAACAATCATAATTGTTGTATCTGTTCCAATAAAATATTTCCATGAAATCGAGTTTTCTTTATGTAAAGGGTCCCAGAGAATCTTACTTTCTAGACGGCCTTCGTAATTGCGTTCGAGTGGCCAAAATTTGTGTAAGCACTTGTTTTGACATTATTAACATGGTGGAAAAAAAATAACTTTATTATCTGCCCCAAGAGAATGTTTGCTTTTAAGAGAATGGTGGAAAATAGGAAAATGCTGGACTTGCAGTGAAAGACCTGCCCTTGGGCAAAAAACTATGAATGAATGCAGTGGCGGCGTCATCATTTTTGTTGGCGGGGCCAGATATTGCACAATTTTTTGCTGTATACGGTAATTAATGCACCAAAAATTTTTATTTAATTTTAGTTACTTGTGTCTGCTTAAAAATTAGTTCAGCACAATACAACTAAAACTACCTAATGAAATTTCAACATTAAATTCACCAATTTGCAGCATTATTTATAAAGAAGATGTGCTCGTCTGCACAGATCGCAGTAGGTCATTGCTTTTAGGTGAAGTGGAGAAGAATGTTGTGAACCCAGTAATATTTATAAAAAAAAAAACAACTTCACTGATTTAATGCGTTTTGAGCATGTACTTTTTATAACTAAATTAAATTGGTTGGCGTAACAGTGAACAAATTTCACATGAAGAAATGAATCCTACAGATTCAAAATCTCCTATATCCACTTTCACAAATTAAAGGATTTTGACAGTAACTAGTGGCAAATAGAGGAAATTTTCAACCTATTAGTGACTTTTAACAAACCTTTCGCTTTAAATTCAGTGGCTTTTTGAATTCAAACTATATAAATCATTAGGATTCATTCTTTGCAAGCAATATGTGAGCATAACTCAATTATGAACAAAATAGTATTTAGAGGGTTTTGAATCTAGAGGATTCCAATATTTTCTGCATCAAAGTCTAGACCCCACCCTGGTTTCCACTCATTATTGCAGCACCATCATATTATGCTTTAGCTATGAGTTTATTTTCTAAATTGAAAGGTTGTAGACTTTGTTTTAAAAGACAATTATTAGCCGTGCGATGTTTACTTCTTTGAAAGAAGCAATTCATTTTGTATAGTGTGTGAAGTATATTTAAAAACATCAGTGCTGTTTAAGTATTCATCACACACATTATCAAGACTGGCAAGTAAAGATAACAAGTCTAACAAATTTCCCCGATTTGCAAATCCCTGATTTTCGTTATGACCCCTCAGAGATAATTCGTGAGTTCCGCAAAATACTATAAAATCAATTACTCTCCCTAGTATATGCCTTTTTTATTACCTCTTCGTTGTGTTTCTGGATTGAAATTTTAACCGCTGAATGATTCTGTGCTGCGATATTTACTATCCCAAATAGTTTAAACTTCCAAGCATTTTCTAAATGTAATGCACTTTCTTCATGTTTTTTGATGCACTCAAATGTTTTAGATCTTTGCAACCTGTCGACGTCCACAGCCCCTCGCCAACAAACAACAGACAATAGAAACAAAACAAACTTTGTTTTTCGTCACTTACAGTTAGCCAGGAATTCTTTGTAAACCACGAGTTGCAGAAAGTTCTCCTTTTCATACCATCCGCCTGTGTAAAACTGAAGTCAATAGGTTGATGTGTGCCTAGTCGTTTAACTTCAAGTTTATCTTCTAATTTTAACGAAGAAAACAATGTTTTTAATAGGTAATCCTTTTTATTCACGTTTTCATACTTCGCTTGCTTGCACTGTTAAAAGTTCACACGGGCACTTCTAGAATTTACCCACTGCTCTGTGGCACTGCGACTCACAGAACAACGAATAACTGTGACTGGCTTCCGTCCTGCAGGCGGGCCAGGCTCGTCGGGCCCTATAGCCTACTCGTAACGGCAACTTTGTAACACTTCGTGAATCTCCGTCGTAGCGAACATTGCATACGTCGCACCATGGCAGTTGAGCGCTAAAGTGATTCAAGTTGTGGGGTCCTTTGATGCGGGCCCAAGCTCATAATATTTAGTCTCATACAATCTTTAACGTTTTACTGACACATGTGACGAAATTTACTGAAATAATTATGAATCCAGTACACTGGCCTGAAAAAAAATTACGCATCTTAAATGCGAAAAGAAATTTTCCGGGGAACGAAATATTGGTGGGGCACGGTCCCGGTGGCTCCTAAGGACCGGCCGCCTCTGAACGAACGAATGAAGAGTTGACAGTCTATTCACATAGGTCTCCAAGCGTTGGATCAAAGAATAAGCAACGTGAAGTTGTTCTGATTTTATTATTAATAATACTAAACAATATGTAGAGGTAACACACAAAAATGTAATCAGAAACTAACATACGTAAAAAATACTGTAATTCTGTTTTTGGTACAGTATGAGCAAGTTTGTGCCTCGTGTATTACTAATTTGACAATCACTGTAAAGAATATGAACAGAGCACATAATTACACAAAACAATAATAAGGTGTTATTGCTCACGATAAGAATAGTTTTACAGTTGTAAATGCTGTCATATTTATTATACTTTCAACACACGAGTAATACGTTACAATTGGATAGAAAAGGTTGGAAAACGAATCAATGGCATCCGCAGTCTAAGCCATTGCGTTTCTTATTATGTAATTAATATTATCGCCTATTGTAGCAGCTGCAGAAACTTAACGATACTCGTAATTAGTTAAGCCTTCAAAACTTACATCATTTCTCGAATTATTTATTTAAATAAGTTTTCGATTTGAGGCATAATTGAAATATAATTTCTGAACAGGTGTAAGCTAGTGAAACGTAGTTTGCGATATGTATTGTTGTTTTTATTATTACTTTATTAGGTAATATTCTTAAAGCAAATAAACTTTCTCACCTCTTCTAGCCGACTTGTGCCCAGTTCTGCTATCAACTTGCCTGTCGCAAACATCACATCACGAAAATTAAGGGATGAGTAATAAATGTGTACCAATTCTTCATTCGGCTCCACAGAAACACTGAAACACCACACGGGCATATCAGAGCTGTTCCTGAATAATTTATTGTACCTTAATACATAGCATGCGATTATTATGAAATCTGCTTTCCTACAATTTGCAAACAATGGCTGTTGAAATAATGGTGGGTTTACACGTGCATGGATTTACTGGCGCCAGTTAACACGCCAGTCGTAGTTTTGCGCCAGTAAAGGTTTACACGGGTTTCTTTATTTTACCTCGCCAGTGCCATTTTCAAGTGAGGCTGCTACCTGAATGTTGCACGAGGACAGGACATGTCAAGCGAAGTTAACTTGTTCATGGCTCTTGCCTATAATACTCATAACTTTGTTGGTTGAGGAGATGATTTCTAACTTGGAATAAAGAAAAGACATAAACGAAGATTGCATATTATGGATTGTTCGGAGGGAGAATTTAGATACATCTGCGATAATTCTAAAAGAACTTTCAACAACAGATACCTACTAATGTTACAGATGATAACAGACAATTTTGATAATCTATTACATGTAATAATAATAATAATAATAATAATAATAATAATAATAATAATAATAATAATAATAATAATCCATGACGACAGCCCATGAAGGATCCAGACCACCAGCCGGCTGCTGGCCCCGCGCTCACATGCCGAAGCAAAGGTGGACGATCATCCAATCATAATGAAGGTATCGTGTGGTTAGAACGACAGGTGGACGATCATCCAATCATAATGGAGGTATCGTGTGGTTAGAACGACAGTCCCCCACCCGTTACAGCTGGCTTTCGCAACCGGATTTCGCTATCTATCGTAACTCCCAAAGTGCATCACGATGCTGGGTGGGCATCGGTCCCATACACTGGACGAAATTTCATGAGAAAATTTCTTTCCTCATGAGGACCCGAACCACCATGCATTCCGTAACGCGAGTCATAAGCAGGATGTCTTAGACCACTACAATATCTAGTAATATCATTATTTTAAAAACTTTGCTACTGACGACATAAGAGATGCTTTATTTCCAAAATATAAATCAGAAATTACATTGGTATATTTA
Organism: Periplaneta americana; assembly: GCF_040183065.1. Classification (NCBI taxonomy): domain Eukaryota; kingdom Metazoa; phylum Arthropoda; class Insecta; order Blattodea; family Blattidae; genus Periplaneta; species Periplaneta americana. The sequence goes on from NC_091119.1 coordinate 116,097,328, forward strand.
GCACCTGGAAATTATTTTGTTTCATTATAAAATTTTCGTTGTTACGCGGTATGTATACATATATCTGGTGGAAGGGCTTTAACACAACCAGAATAAATAGATTTATTATTATTATTATTATTATTATTATTATTATTATTATTATTATTTGTATCCTGTTCCAAAGTGTAAGTTATAATAATGTTCTAGCCAGAAGTTCAGATGTCATCTACATTGCACTAAGTAGAACAAACGGACAGCTTAAAATACTTGGTGTACTACGGGTAGTAACATGAGCTGCTGCCAAGAAGTCAAAAGGCAAAGGAATGTTTTGACAGAAAATTGAGTATCTTCTCCTGACCTCGGAAAAAGAACTAGAGAAGACACTAGTGAAGTTCCCTGTGTGGAGTGCGACATTGTATGGTGCAGAAACATTGAAGTTACGTCGAAATGAAGAGAAACCGCTGGAAACATTTGAAATGTGTATATGAAGAAGAATGGAGCGTGTGACGAAAGAATAATCCTGAAACTGATGAGGAAGAGAAAAAGAATTTGGCTTTGTCACTGGTAAAGAAAAAACTGCATACTGAAAGATGCACTGGAAGGAATGGTGAACGGGATAAGAGTTCGGGACAGAAGAAGATATCACGTGATAGACATCATTAAGATGTATGGAACATATGCGAAGACTAAAAGGAAGGCTGAAAATAGGAAAGACTGGAGATTGCTGGGTTTGCAATGAAAGACCTACCCTTAGATAGAAAACTATGAATAAATGAATGAGTATAGTATTTTATAGATAAATAGCACACACACGTCAAAATCTAATTTTTCAGTAGATGGCACTTAGCCCCTTTTAAATTTCCAGTCTTAAATTGTATATAAATTAAGATTGTAATGTTTTTATACAAAGTTCTCAAAATTTCTGAAGACAGTCTTTCTCTTATTTGCACCACTTGGTACAAAATCCTATCAGCAACTGGAAACCATGTTACTTTAGCTTTGTTGATGTCATCTGAACCACCGTCAGATTTCATGCTTCTTGTTACTTTCCTTACCTCCAGAGTGTGGGCATCTCGTATGAATTTTATTTTTGCTTTCACCTTGGCAATTTCTAATCCATCAATTTTCCTTGTCCTTGCCATATTTTCGTAAGCCTTTATTCTGGCATCTCTATTTCTTTTTTATAAAGATTACAGTTTAGATCCCACAAACATTGGTGTTTTTCATATACGTAAAGAAACTATGTGACTATCTCAGAATTCCACTTAGGTACTCATTCTTATAAATCAAATTTATAAAACTTGATGCAAAGACATCAGCGGACTATGTACTGTACAATACTTGCGTGCCGATGAGAAACTTCATGTTTACACGTGCAACAGAAATGTCCGCTTGCGCATGCGTCGCCACAGGTGCATTGAAAAGTTAGAATGCCACTAACTTTTCGAAACATTGCATGCAATGTTTAAACTTGTACGCCAGTAAAGGTTTACACATGAAGGTTGTTTTTACTTGCGCGCCAATAGCTATTGGCGCCAGTGAAACCATGCACGTGTAAACCCTCCATAACTGTTAGGATAATGAGAAATGTTTTGCGAAGCATTATATGTAAACTGTAATAGCTTAGGTCACGAAATCTATATCACATCACACGAGACATAAGAATTTTTTCAGTCATATTTTCAGCAGGCATAGATAGCATAGTAAATAGGTTTGTTCCAGTAAGCAATTTAGAACGCGTTCCGAATTAATACCGAATTTCTTTCGACGCATGCGCCAGTTGTGTACTGTGTCACAACTAGTTCGAGATTTTACTTTGTTGGAATGTTTCTTGAACTGTTCTTTCACGGCCTTCGGAGTTTTTTTTTTCTCTTTTTCTTCTTCTTCTTCTTTTCTTCTTCTTCTTCTTCTTCTTCTTCTTCTTCTTCTTCTTCTTCTTTTTAGTTGGTTATTTAACTACGAGATTATTTAGCGTCGATGAGATTGGTGATAGCGAGATGGTATTTGGCGAGATGATGCCGAGGATTCTCCATAGATTACCTGGCATTCATCTTACGGTTGGATGCTGTTGAAGTAATGTTTACTGTGACGCCACAACAATAATAGGTTTAAAAAACTTGACATACCGGTATTTTAACATACTATTTTTACTTAGATTTAAATGAAGAAAAATAAAAAGTTTTTTAAGTTTTCGAACATAAGGTATGTATAAAAAATAAGTGCAAATATTTTGACGAGTAGTCGATAAAATTAATACGAAACGAAAATAATTTCTCTCCGCAATTATTTCCCTACTCTAACGATTTTTCCAGTAATTAACAGAACACCAAATTACAGAAGATCTTCAGAAGATAAAGAGTGTCCATCGCTGTAGAGTAATAGTTAGCACGTCTGGTCATGAAACTAGCGGGCCCGGGTTCAAATCCTGGTTGGGACAAGTTATATGGTTTGGGATTTTTCCGGGATTTTCCCTCACCGATTGAAGCAGAATTGCTGGGTAACTTTCGGCGTTGGACCTCGGATTCTTTCGTCATCATTAATTCACATATCATCATTCATACAATAGCCTGGGTTCAGTTCACGGTGCGGTGTGCTGTACTTGTACAGTACAAGAACGCGGCCGATAGGCTACCCACTCATTCACAGAATAAGAGTGGTAAGCACAATAAGCCTCAGACTGCAATTAAAGCCTTCGGGTCCCTCCTCCGTACAAGGGGGTAAAACTACCAATAATTAATTTTTAAAATGAATAGACGTCATTTAAGCATTTGCAAGATAAGGCTGCTCCTTGAAAGGAGCAGTGCTCTTTATCTTATTTTTAATTGGTTATTATACGATGCTTTATCAACTGCTATGGTTATCTAGCGCAGCCATTTTCAACCGGTGTGCCGCGAGAAAATGAATACAGTAAAGATTGTCGTAGTAAATGGGAAGAATAAAATTGAAAACAGTAGTAAAAAGTAAGTTCACAAGAGTCCACATTCAGCGAATGCGGTACAAGTCAACATTCGGTAAACATTCCTTCCTAAAACTCTCAAAATTCCCCCTTGGTTCGGAACCATTGGCGTAGGCTAAGTGTGCCGCATGTTGAAGAACGATGTTCTAGCGTCTGACATGAAGGTGATAGTGCCAGAGTAATAAGTCCAGCGCAGCACAGGTTTTTTTTTTCTTTATCACTACACTAACTATCAATTGTTTTATATTAAATGTGAAAATGAGAGAATTGAGATTTTATGATGATTGCATATGGTGACAGAAAACGTAAACAGAAGGAAGTATGCATACTTCTTAATGAAAACACCCAAATAGACCTCATATTTATCAATCTACTGTGAGTAGAATAGAAAACAAATTCGGGGAACGTGAATATGTCAGAGGCGTAAAAAGATCTGGTTGACCAACAACTAATAAAGCTTTGGAGCTAAACGTTTTGCTAACAGTGAAAGATAATCCACGTTCTTCACTTCATGAATTACAATCTACATTTGATGTATCGAGATCAACCATCTGGAGAATGCTGCATCATTCTAAATATCATCCTTATGAAGTACAACTCTTGCAAGAGTTAATGGAAGATGACGAAGATAAAAGATTGCAATTCTGTGAGGAAATGACCAACCTCTGCGATAGAGACCACCGTTTTGTATCAAGTTTATTTTTTTTTTATGAAGTCACATTTTGTCTCAATGGAAAAGTTAGGCGTAATAGACAAAATTGTAGGTCCTGGTCAGAAACTAATCCATACTGGATGGTAGAAACACACACGCAGTTTCCCCAAGAAGTAAATGTATAGGCAGGGGGGATTCTAGGATGCAGAGTTTTGGGCCCTTACTTTGTTTATGGTACACTTAACGGGGACCGGTATTTAGAATTTTTCCGTGAAGATTTGATACCAGCTCTTGCCGTTCTTCAGCCAAATCTTCAGCATCCAGACTTACTACTAAATGATTCCATCTGGTATATCAGCAAGATGGGACTCCTCCTCATTACTCTGTTCCTGTATGGGAATATCAGAATGAGGTATTTCCTAATAGATGGAACGGAAGACGAGGACATGTAGAGTGCCCAGCTAGATGGCCGGATCTTTTCTCTCTTGATTATTTTTATGGGGTTATCTGAAATGTAAGGTATTTGCTACGAAGCCTGCTGATATGGATGAGTTTAAAAGAAGAATACGAAAGGAGTGTAGAGAAATATCACCAGCAGTAATTGAAAATGTTAAAAAAAAATTTGTGCTGCGTCTTTATCATTGCCAGGTCGTAAATGAGAAACATTTTGAAAATTTAATTGAACATTTGCTGTATTGACTCAGAGAAATTAATTTATTTGTTTTAAAGAAATTACTAACAATTTTATTCTCAATTATGAGTGCCAAATATTGAAGTTATACAATTCAGTTTGTGATAAAATTGTGTTACGAGATTCTATTGTTTGTAAATGCAACACGTTCTACAAACGTCAGATTCAATTAAAAGAATAGGATCTTCGGTTGGCATACATTTATGAAGATTCTCTTTCAGATGATATAAAGAAAAACATAGGGTGTCATTTAAAAATTCTTGTGGTGATGTCACAACTCGCAAAACAGTGATTTTAAAAATTGTTTATTTCTGTGAAAAAGTGTCTTTTAAAATATAAGGTTTAACGTGTTCGAGCGTTTTCCGAAAATATTATCTGTTTAAATGTAAAAGGTAATATACGGAACTTACGAAACAGACTTTATATTGACCAAAATCAGGAAAATTTCAGGTTTCTAGGTCGTCTAACTGTGGGTAACATGAGTGAATTTTTTGAAAGACAGTACACTTTTCCTCGTCTACGTCTAAGATATGAAACATTTTTAAGCTGTTCAGAAACTACCTTGGAGCTCCAGAAAGACTCTCGATAGCACATTTAATTCAAAGACAATGAAACTTACTGCAGCTATCTTTAGAAACTTCTCTCAGCTTTTTCACAAAATATAAACAAAAATAAGATAAAAGGAAAACTTAAGTTTTCTTACTCTTCTCATGCAACTAAAATCTCAGCAAACATACCACATAATTGCAAAGTGCAGAATCTATTAGCATAGTACAAGGACGAATGTTGTATTTATAAGATGAGAATAAATAAATAAGCAAATAAAAAATACAAACTTGTAAAAAAAATGCTATTGCATGGTGGGTGGAAAGCACATTTCAGCCTTACTTGTTAGGGTCCAGACCTCCTTGAATCCACTTCATACTGGAAAGGTCTCCTCTAATAGGAACATAAACATAGGCATGTGGAACGGATACAGTGGCTGCCACATCCAATGGAAGATGTCTGTACGATCCCCACTGCCCGTTATTGAATACATTTACTGCAAGATTCTTTTTGAGCTGCTGGCTGTACAAAGGTATATTCACATCAAACACCGGTGCTGAAGGATCCATGATGAAAACACATCTAGAACAGATTCAATCAATATATTTTAAATTACCATTCAATTCCAAATTAAATTCCTTCTTATACAGAGTGGCCCATCTAACTCTTTCACTTCCTATAGCGAGTGAAATATTTGAGATATATACAAACTGACAATTACAAGTTAAATTACATCGAAGGGGACATCTGACACACGTAATGTATTTTTTTGTACATGAAATACTTTTCAAGATATTAGAGTCAACTTTCTTTTTTTAAAAGGGAACAAACTATGTTTTGTATTGCAAATGTTGCGTTAGCTCTGTCTAATAACAAATGGCTACTGTACTGACTGTTTGAATGTCACCGGTAAGAGTAAATATAACCAACATCTGACCAAGGATCGAAAGAGGGAGGACAATTCTCGTTAGAGTTGTGTGTAAATTAAATCACAAACACAATCTACTATACACTTTAATTTATTTTTTATTTTAGTAGGTTATTTTACGACGCTTTATCAACATCTAAGGTCATTTAGCGTCTGAATGAGATGAAGGTGATAATGGCGGTGAAATGGGTCCGGGGTCCAACACCGAAAGTTACCCAGCATTTGCTCATATTGGGTTGAGGGAAAACCCTGGAAAAAACCTCAACCAGGTAACTTGCCCCGACCGGGAATCGAATCCGGGCCACCTGGTTTCGCGGCCAGACGCGCTGACCGTTACTCCACAGGTGTGGACTATACACTTTAATACTATGGAAAAGTTGCACATGGTGAAGCGAGACATAAAAGTATTGACGCATAACTCTAACCAGAATTCTCCTTCCTCTGTTCGACCCTTGGTCAGACATTATATATGTTTACTCTTATCGTGACATTCAAACAGTCAGTAAAGTATTAGACAGAGCTAACGCAACATTTTCAATACAAAACATAGTTGGTCCCCATTTAAAAAAAGAAAGTTGACTCTAATACCTTGAAAAGTATTTCATATACGAAAAATACATTACGTGTATCAGATGTCCCCTTCGATGTAATTTAACTTGTAATTGTTGGTGTGTGTATATCTGAAATACTTCATACGCTATCGGAGGTGAAAGAGTTAAGTGGGTCACTCTGTATACGATTCTACGGTTCTAATAATATTATATTATCACTGCAAATTTATTAGCAAAGGAACAAAGCTACGAATAAATCAAATTTTCCACAATGTTTGAATTGCAGATAAATTAACACTACTAGTATGTAATGGTAAGTCTGATTTTGTATTTTAATTGGATGAGAATATTTTAGTCTGTTTCTCATGAGCATGGTAAGATCCGAAATATCTCCCATTTCTAAGACAGAGTCAATGGTATAGAACTTTCATTGCATGCTGAAGTGAGCAGTTAAGTGCCTACGTCCTAAGCTGTATTTACTTTAGGTCTATGTTAATGAGTCGCTAAATTTTATAAATGAGCATGCACAAAGATAGGTCTAAAATAAAATAATTAGTTAATTACAAATAAGCGCATAGAGTCCAGAGCCCTTGTATCTGAGAAATTCATTACGGCGTGCTGTGTATTACCACGTCCATTAAGAACTTAAGATTTGTATTATTTTTACGATAATGAAACCCTACACTTTTAATTATTTTCTATATAAGAGCGAGATAACTGAATATTGAGCTTTTCTCTCACTGCTAGCACAATATCATTCAAGGCCAGAATAAATCTTTCTTTCTAGAAACAAAGAACGCATCTTGATTGAATTTATCAGATACACTGACAGCGAGTTCACACTTTTTTTAAAGGATTTTTCAGTATTTCGGCCCTGTTTTTTCATTCAGATACAAATAAAGTACAGATATGGATACCCCTGCTGCTATCAATCTTCTCTCCAGCACATCGTCTATGGGAGTAGAAGGCCTTTCGGTTTTTTGCGTTATCATATTCACTATGAAAAATGCACAAGGGATTTAAGGGTAACTCAGCTATTGCATAAAGGTCTGTACTAGAATTGAAATAATAAAACAATACGTACTTTAATTAACACCGTAGCCAAGAGTGTACTTTACTTTTTTTTTTATTTGATATCCATGTAGGCCTATATATAACCATATTTCCATGATTGTTGTGTGGAATAAATGAAAGAATGAAATAAGAGGGAAATGGGATCGATCGCGCGCCCTTGCAAAGGAATTTGTGAGAAAGTATCTATGTGAGCTCCAAGCCTGTTGACCAATTGTCTCACCGTTCCGTTTGAAGGAACTTATGTGAATTTAGAAGGGGAAAACCCGAAGATCGATGTAAAAAACCTCGAGATATACCAATTAGGGACTGGAGCGAGACGGACGGCGTGCCATTAGAATAATCTTGTCAAGCCAAAACGTTATTTTTTTTTCTTTTGCACTTCGAACATAGATGTTTAATGTCAAAGAAAACTAAATAAAGTTCAGGATCTATCACACGACGGCGAGGGACTGCATAACAAACCCGTATTTTCTACGTATGGAACGCTTCTTCGTGATATATGTGAATATTTTCACCGAAGTTTTATGTATCTCTCAAGCTCACGAAATTTATAAATTAAAGGCAATACTGCTCACTTGTTAGGAATTACAGATTCAGAAAATTCCATGCGGCACTTGTTTTGCACACTTTTATAAGATTTATGTGGGATGTAGATCGTCGTCGTCATCATCATCATCATCATCATAATCGACATACAAATATTGGGCCTCACTGATCCGATACAGTTTCTAGCCATTTCCTTTTAGGTTTTCCAGGAAGTCGACGACCTCTTGGTGTATATGATAAGATTAATTCGGGAACTCTTCAGTGGCATTTCTTTCTCTTCTAGATATGATAGTGTAGCATAAATAATTAAATGCCCAATACTCAGAAATGAGTACTGCTAATGCAGATTTTACTTCTGATTGGTATGCTCCCTTGAAACGTCTTGTTTTAATTTGGGATTAAACTCTTCTGCCATTTTCTGAAAATTGTACACTACTCTCTGTAATTCATCTTCAGACCTCGCTATAATTACCTGGCCATCAGCGTACAGTAATATCACAGTCTAGTACATAAAGCCACAAAGCTCAATACATAGTAAATATGCATCCATAGGTAGTTACTAACCATTAGGATCGCTAATATCGCCTCATTACAGACAATGCGAAATAGTACCGGTACAGTCTATTTTTCCTAGCACCCTCACAACTCAAGCTTCATGACTGTATATCGTCGTTCCTGCAATAACTCCTATGTGACATATTTATCGATTTTCAGTTTTTTGCTCTATTAAAGAACTTAAATAGTGATAGAGCAAATAATAAAATGTCCTATATGTAATTATATTGCTTTGTTTCGAAAATGTAAGAATTCACAGCCTCCAATGTACGGCTGCGTAGGATGAATAAATGTGTTTTTTCTTCCTACTCAAAAATTGTATATTTTGCACATAGGAGTTATTGCAGGAACAACGACGATATACTAGACTATGGTAATGTATTCAAACATATATTTTCCAAGATGTTTATTCCTCCATGAGGACCTTGTCTCCATTGCTGTATGATTGCATTCTGTAGATTATAAATGAGGTTCGGATAAAGTATCAGGATAGACTGTATAGCTGTAGGGCCTTGACTTGCTTCAGTAAACACTATCCCCTTCCACTAGCTAAAACTCTACCTGTTGGGAAGAGAGCTCCCCACTCCCCAGCTAAAACATCAGTGAACTGGCTGTAGGACACGCGACAACTAATTAATCTTTGTAAACAGAACGCACGGACCAAGGATGCCTATCCTAATTAGAGTCGGGCAAACAGCCTCTTACTCCCGCTCGTCTCGTAGGCGAGACTGGCTGGCCGATAACGCCAGTTCCGAGAATCGTAATCTCGAGATTGGCTCTCTCGGGAACGAGGAATACCGGGTCCCGGCCTGTTATCGCACGGCCGACTTATCGTTACGAAATGCGTACACTGACTGCCGGCTTAATTGCCGCTCATCACTGAAATTCGTGACTCTTTCTGAAATATTAATGTTCATAAAGTAATTTAAGAAGGCACAGCAGTGTGGTATGCAATAATACAGCACATTATGATTGTCGACATTCTTACAGAAGTCACACTATTTTAATGAACTACTTATTGCCTTTCTGGAGAAGCAAAATAATGCAGCACTTTCAGTCGTTACCTAATCCTAAGCTAGTCTAAAACAATAACACGTTATGGTTGGAGCTATGATATACTTTCTCGCTATCAGCATTTCGTTGACACTGCATATTTAATCATTCGATAGTGTTTTGTATACGCTATAGTAATGGATAACACACGACTGTATTATTATATTGCGCGTTCACATCTGGATGTTTCGTTGTTATGCAACGGCATCTTCATCAGCATGGGTAATTATTGTGCTGTGTAAGGACGAAATAAAATAATTAATACTTATTTATATTATAAAGGACCAAAGACTCTGACAAAAGATATTTTTGTTTCCCAACTGATAAAATGCTGCATGTGAAATGGAAACACTTTTGCAAGAGGAAGGACAGAATTACGAAATAGAGTAGATCCTTTCACAAATTGATCATAATTACTTACAAATGCATTTTAAGGAACCCGGAGGTTCATTGCCGCTCTCACATAAGCCCCCCATCGGTCTCTAACCTGAGCAAGATTAATTCAGTCTCTACCATCATATCCATTTTTATATTATCTTCCCATCTACGTCTCTGCCTCTCCAAACGTCCTTTCCCTCCGGCCATCCAACTAACACTCTATATCCATTTCTGGATTCGCCCATACATGCTAGATGTTCTGCCCATTTCAAACCTCTGAATTTAATATTCCTAATTATGTCAGGTGTAGTACAATGCGTGCAGTTCTACGTTGTGCAACTTCCTCCATTCTCCATCCCTCTTAGCCCCAAATATCTTCCTAAGAATCTTATTCTCGAACACCCTTAACCTCTGTTCCTCAAAGTGAGAGTCCAAATTTCACCACCATACAGAACAACCGGTAATGTAACTGTTTTATAAATTCTAACTTTCAAGTTTTTTGAGAGCAGGCTGGGTGACAAAAGCTTCTCAACCCAATAATAACAGGCATTTCCCCCCATATTTATTCTGCGTTTCCTCCTGAGTGTAATTTATATTTGCTTTATCATAACAACAGAGAATAAATGAGGGTTATTATTATTATTATTATTATTATTATTATTATTATTATTATTATTATTAAATTAGTTACTTTACGACGCTTTATCAACTGCTATAGCTATCTAGCGTCTGAATGAGATGATAATGCCAGCGAAATGAGTCCAGGGTCCAGTGCCGAAAGTTACCCAGAATTTGCTCTCAATGGGTTGAGGCGAGGAACCTCAGCCAGGTAAAGGCTGGTGCACAATAAACCGGGAACGGAAACGACAACGAGAAATAATCTATACTAATAATAAATCTGTAAGCGAAATTTTTCTGGTAATTTTCGCTTTTCCAAAAATAATTGGTCCTAACATATATAATTAATTAATTATCCTGAAACCGAAAATCGCTTTTTTGAAATTTTTGTTTGTATGTCTGTCTGTCTGTCTGGATGTTTGTTACCTTTTCACGCGATAATGGCTGAACGGATTTCGATGAAAATTGGAACATAAATTAAGTTCGTTGTAACTTAGATTTTAGGCTATATGGCATTCAAAATACTTTATTTAAAAGGGGGGTTATAAGGGGGCCTGAAATAAATAAACCGAAATATCTCGCTTATTATTGATTTTTGTGAAAAATGTTACATAACAAAAATTTCTTTAAAAATGATTTCCGATAAGTTTTATTCCAGGCAAAATTTTGATAGGACTGATATTTAAGTCTGTCTGTCTGTCTGGATGTTAGTTACCTTTTCAGGCGATAATGGCTGAACGGATTTCAGTGAAAATTTGAATATAAATTAAGTTCGTTGTAACTTAGATTTTAGGCTATGTAGCATTCAAAATACTTTATTTAAAAGGGCGGTTGTAAGGGGGCCTGAATTAAATAAACCAAAATATCTCGCTTATTATTGATTTTTGTGAAAAATGTTACATAATAGAAGGTTCTTCAAAAATGATTTTCGATAAGTTTTATTTCAGGCAAAATTTTGATAGCTCTGATATTTAAGGATATAAAAGAGTTTTAAAATAACAATACATTTTCACCGCCGCCTCAGATTGTAGCGTCGTTGTTCCGTAACTGCTATGTGCAAACTATTAAATTTTTTAGTAGGAAGAAAAACAAATTTATTCGTTCTATGGCAGTAGTGCATAGAAGATCGTGAATTTTTACATTTTTACACAATCAACTCTATTAATTTGGAGTGATTTATTAAAGGATGCAATCAAGACTAATTTAGAAAAATGTTAAACGAGTTATATTTGCACCAAATGAGTGGTCTCTGGATCAAAATGATAGCATTTTAATTATTTAAATACAATTTAAATTAAGTAACATATTAAACGATTTATTCTTCTATCAAACACGAATGTTCCCTGGACCCAATGTTCTATTTTAATTATGTAATTACTTTATATTTATTTCTAATAAGTGCAGCGGAGCGCACGGGTACAGCTAGTGTTAAAATAAATGTATTTAAATGTGAACAGTCACAATTAACGAGAAGATTAACGGGAACGTGAAAGTTAATTGTGAATGCTCACATTCAAATGTATTTATTTTAACAATATTTCCGTTATCGTTGTCGTTTCCGTTCTCGGTTTATTGTGAACCAGTCTTAACTTGTCCCAACCAAGATTCGAACCGGAAGCCGATCGTTTCACAGTCAGGTGTGCTAACCGTTTACTCTACAGCGATTATTATTATTATTATCATTATATCATTATTATTAGTAGTATTACCGTTATCATCATTATCGTAATCATTAGGATGATTAAGATTATGATTATCAGGATTATTATGATGGTTATTATTTATTACTGTCTTGTAAGTTATCATTAGGTACAAGTATTAGAAATCTGATTAATTCTTAATTTGTTATTCTCGTTCCTATAACATAGGATAATTATTGTAAACCATATAGGCCTATATAATTTTATATTGTAACATGGCTAGAATACGATAATGATTGTTCTGTAACAATAATTTATAACGTGCACACCAATAGAAAGTGTAGTTTTCTATAGTATAGGCTGGTTCAGAATAAACCGGGAACGGAAACGAGAACGGAAATAATGTTAAAATAAATGTACAGTATTAAATGTGAGCATTCAGAATAGTTAATTGTGAATGCTTACCTTTAAATACATTTATTTTAAAAATATTTCCGTTCTAGTTCTCGTTGCCGTTTCCGTTCTCGGTTTATTGTGAACCAGCTTTTAATATTTTCATGTTTCATATCATTGTGATACAAACAATTTTTTTATTTAGTTGCTATAAAAGATAGCCTAATTACTATAAAGTGTAAACCATCTTGGACTATATAGCCTCATTTTCAACTATCTTTATTAAAATATCAATTAATACTATCCGTCCAATAACGAGTTTTCATGCGTTGAAAGGTACCGTACAAATTTTACGGAACAAACGTTTGAGTCATGAGTCCTGCGCTAACAGGTTAACTCGCAGTTATTCGAGAACCAGTAAAAATTTTGAGTGGCCATCACTTTTAAAAGTAATTTCCATCCTTTCTCAACATTTCTCTCGCTTTGACCCCCCATCTAACGTGAAAAACAAAAAAGTTTTCAAAGGTGAAAGGTGAAGTTGCAAATGTCTATTCTGAACACATCAATCTCCATCGAAGTTAATACTTTTTTTCTCACTTTCCAAAAAATATTTTCAGTTCGATTTTTTTCCTATGTTTTCCTTAGACATTGAGCTATCAATCCAAAAAATTACAGCGCGATTGATTAAGTATTATAGGAGCTACGACATGATATATATTTAAAGAACCGGGAAATGCATAAGCCAATGCTTCCTATAGGAGCACGGCCCGAGCGATATTGCTTGCTTATCAGTACAACAGTCCCGCATAGACGTCCGAGACTGTCGGGAGTGATCTAGTATCGGTAATCTCGGGAGCAAGAGAATCTCGTGTTCTCTATCAATGAGTCATTTGGCTACGTTAGGTACTCGCGCACTGGGCGAGACTGCGGTGATTACGCAACCGAGAACGGGCGATAATATGAGGCAGTCTGCCCGACTCTAATCCTAATACAGCTATAGATCTCGCAACCACGGATTACCGACGGAAGGAATGCGAATCAAACACTGCGATAAGGAAGAGCGGGCGAGAGGAAAGGTCACGAGATAACTTGAATGATATTCGAGAGTACAGTCGGAAAAGAAATGACATCGATAGAATCAGTCTTGCGTTGTGATAGTTACATTACGACTTTAGTTCGTTCCATTGCATGTGAATGCGTGTCTTGTATCGCACGGTATTATTATTTCATTCGTAAACATATGTTGCGCGTTTAATTAGCTTCGAATTTTTCTCTTGCTACGTTCTTTATTTCCACAGCGATGTCCTCATCTGTTCATCTTCTTGGAAGAGACAGTACTTCCATCGGCTCGCACCTCTCCCCTCTCGGCATGCCTACAAACACACGTCAAAACAGACAGCAACGCCACCATTGGTTTTCGGTAATCGTTTCTTGCGCGAGCTATACTTTATCCGAACCATAATTATAAATAAAATAGGAGATAGATCATATTCTTGCCTAACCCCCCCCCCCTGTTTATTGGTATCAAAATAGATGTGGTTTTCAGTTTCGACTGCAATTTCGTTGTGGTTGTAGATATTGATGATAGGTGAAATTATTTGATCTGGTATGTCATTATGTGTCAAAATTTGGAATAATGTATTTTGTTCACCATGTCCAATGTTTTTATAAAATCAACAAAAGCTATACTGAAATTACGTTTTTTTTTTAATTAAAATTGTAATTATGAAATAAGCATCACAACACGAACACCCTTTTCAGAATCCATTCTGATATTCACTAGTTTTCCTCCGTTATAGGGTTTCTTTTTATGACAGCAGCATATATTTCATAGTCTGAATTAAGGAGACTAATTCCTCTGTAATATCACTATTCGTTTTGTCTCCATTCTTATAATAGATAGGTGTGACTAGGTAGGTTTGAACGCTAAACGCACGTTCGTTTGTGAAAAACGACATAGCGGAAACAAAACAAAGAAATGTATAAAACAAAGGAACTAACTGATGCTAAGATCATTTGAACTACATATTAAAGACAGCAACGTGTACAGTAGTGCAAACAAGTCAATAATTTAACAAAAAATTACCTGCGTATGAGTTTTACAAATTTAATTAACGTGCTGCGTCCTTACTGAACACTTCTTATATTAGTTAATAAACTATTTTATTTAAAAATCTATGAACACATACTCATCATGGCACGTCACGTCAATGGTGTCCATTTTGTCGAAATGAACTAGTGAGAAAGTTATTTATGCAAACGAGCAGAATTGGCGACATATTTTATACATCTCGATTACATACCTTTCAACACTATATCACATCGAAATATATTGTAATATTATTATTATTATTATTATTATTATTATTATTATTATGCTTTCACGTGTTAGTTAATTAGTCAACAAGATAACCTAGTAATTAACACGTGAAAGCATAGCATATATATATTTTATATTCCGAAGAGATATTTTACTCTGAAATATATCACAAAGCATTACTTTAGAGAAAACATGTCTTACGTGACACGTTCACCACCTAGTTCTTTGCAGATGCAGCTGACGAGGCCAAGAATGCCGTTGAGAGGTTCACCCTGTGCCACTAGGATGACGCGTTGTCTGGAACTGCTTTTGACAGCTGTTTGCACTCGTGGTAGCCATTCGTAGTTTCCTTCACTCACGTAGATAGTAACCATCCTCTCTGTCGTTGCAGCCTGCAAAATTAACCATCACATTTTTCTGTGATCTAAAAGTTTAGAACCCCGTCTAGATATAATGGATATCTCAACCATGTAGGACATTCTCTAGTGGATTATCATCTCCTATTATCTTCGGAAATATTTTAGAAACATTGTAAAGCGTTATAAAAATGTCGGAAAGTGAATGCACCTCAGCCAGCTAGCGAGGCCGCTGTCGAACGATGGAATTCGCGGAATCAGTTCTTCCGTCTCAGAGAGAAAACTTTGATAAGACAACACCAGATTAAGATTGGCATGTCTCTGTTGTAAGCAAGTGGATACGTCCATTATCCTGCAGTAATCGTTCGCCGCAGATCAACTAAGCTTGACCACGCAGGATGTGAGCAATAAACTATCGAATCTATGGTCAATAAGGTAATATCATTCGGGTTTTTTTCCTGTAGCCTACGGAATTTCATTAAATGAAAGTGAAATAAATTTTATTTTACTTATTCCTTTATTGTTCCGAAAAGATACGGATGAACCAATTTGCATACGTGTTAAGATGATGTTTATGGTATTTAAGACTTGGCTGTCTTGTGGAAGGATAATTTAGACACTGGCGATGGACAAACAGGAAACTCTGATTCATTTAAATACTTAGGAGTTACGGTACCCTCAATAATCAGGCCAAAAGTGAAGAGGATACAAATAATAAAATTGGTCAAAGAAAAAGGGCGATAAGACAATTAAACTCACTTCTATGGAATGGCAAGATAACAAGGAAAACTAACTATAACTTACAGATTATTGTAAATTATAGTAATTCTAAACTGGTAAAGTTAACATTACTTACATTAAGAGTTGCTGTCAGATAATGGAATGTTACCTTCTAAATCTGTGTCAAGATCACTCTGCTCTGTAGAGTTTGCATCACCAATATCCATCGCAAGTCTGTCCACCACTGACAAGGGAACGCTCGACACTGGAAGGTTGTACACTGAAAGGTCGCATTTATAACAAATTTTCTAAGTTTTTTTTTTTTTTTCGAAATCGACCTATGAGGCAGTTAAATAGTATTTGGAATATTAGTAGTACGTAGTTTGGTAGTTCGGAAGCCCTGATGCTGTCGCTCGGAAGAAGGCAGGCTCTATGTAGTTACCTGTGTGAGGCACTGACTGGCAAGTACGCCGCTGAGTACGCAGTCTGACATCGAACGTAACAGTGTACTGCAGTGATCATCAACACGCGTATGAACGGGCACGGGCAGTGCTTGGCTGTTGCGTGCTTACTGTACCGGGCAGAGGACCGGTTTGCAACGTTGCGTTGTAGTGAACAGAGGCGGTTCTTGCCATCCATTTAAGCAAGAGATGTGAGGAGCAGAAAACGCTTCAAAACGTAGGCCACACTCAAGAAATACAATTTACAGATACATTATACAACTCACAGTAACGAATATGGCAGATACGAAGGTGAAGAGCGTGCAGTATTAGTTCAACAATTGAAGGAAAATGAGCTAGAAGTTGTTTAAGATCACAATGTTAGTGAATCGGCTGTGCGACTCAGTTATAAAATTTCGCTTGTAATAGTAAGATATTAGAAACCTTTTAAAGATTGAAAATTTGAAGAATGTTTAATTGCAACTGAAGAACTTTTGTCACAACAAGTGTAGGAGTTTGAATCTATCAGCTTGTCTCCTTCCACTGTGAGGCGTCCCATCCGAGGTCTAGCCGAGGACGTTCAGGTGCAACTAGTAATTATTTGTCACCTTTCCATTTGTTATTCTTTGGCAGTAGATGAAAATACTTACGTTAGCGATTATCCCCACCTGGTGATTTTTGTAAGAAACGTTATTGAAAACCTTCAGATTGAGAGCTCTTATATATTATTCTCATAAAGGATACTACTAATGATTCCGATATTTTCATGTAGAGGCTGTAGAAATTATTTTGGACTTTCTTGGAATAAACTTATATCCTTGGAAAACCAATAGTGCTCCTTTCATGGTTGGAAGTAAAACGGGTGTAATAAGGAGTCTAAAGGACGGAGTGAAAAGCGTTAATTTATCCCATGAAGTTATTTCTATTAACTGCATTAGATCGAAAGATCTCATTCATCGTCAATTTAAGTCTTTCTTGACGAATGCAATAGTGAGTATGGCGATCTGTCATATTATAGTAAAGTGCGGTGACCAAGTCGTGGCAAATTATTGGATAGTTCTTTGAACCGAGGGAGGAAACATCACCGTTCACGAAGAAAAAAAGAAAAGCCTGTATCATAAGTGAAAAATGAAAAAATGGATTTGTGAATTTGCCTTTTTAATGTAATTATCTGAATGCTTTAAATTGTTTTCTACAAGGTAAGAACAAGATTATTGCACAGTAGGTCCGGGGTTCGATCCCAAGTGGTGACGGGATTTTTCTCGTTGCCAAACTTACAGAACGGCCCCAAGGTTCACTCAGCCTCCTATAAAATTGAGTACCGGGTCTTTCCCGGGGGTAAAAGGCGGTCGGAACGTGGTGCCGACCACACCACCTCATTCTAGTGCCGAGGTTATGGAAAGCATGGGACTCTACCTCCATGCCCTCCAAGTGCCTTCATGGCGTGTGACGGGGATACCTTTTTATATGACAGAGTGAAGGCGTTTAATATGAAGCCACCTCTAATTATGGAGCGTTAGCTTAACTAGAAGAATAAGTTACAGCACATTTTTCAAAATTAACAACGATATAGGCCTACTAGTTTCTTAAGACTTTGGATTTCGAAGAATATATTCACACATAATGCGATCTGCGCCAGGAATTTGATTTGAGGTTTAAAGACTAGGAAAATTTTCAATTTGATTTTCGATTATTATCTGTAATTGGAACTTATTGATTTACTTTACGATACTGAATTGAAGGGCAAATATCAAAACAAAAGAAATTTATCTGACTTTTATATGAACTTTCCATGTGTTAGATTTCCCCGATTGTACAGACATAGGCCTACATGATAGGAACCATATATCTGTACGAACAGTAATTTTTTCCTATGATGAAAAAAAAACAAGCCATGTTATGAAACCAAGTATCGGATCACAACTTAAAATGTGCTCTCAGATTATGTACTATACAAAGAATAGTTCCAAACGTTGAGAAACTGCTGAGGGAAAAGAGAATTAAACAGATCCCGAAAAATCAGTGCTAATGCCAGTGTTGAATGAACTGAATGGAGTTAATTTCTGCATTACTATTCCTAGGGTTTTTATGTGTTTTGCTCAACACTTTCCCTAACAGAAGTAGTTTATACATTTACAGTACTTGCCATGCATTACCCGAATAATTAACATGAATTGTGTATTACATTTCTAAAAGTAATTATAAATTGATTAACTTCTAACTTTGTTGAAAATAGGCTACAATGTTTTTTTCAAATTCCTTAACATTGTTTATTTATAATTAATATAAAACGATTATATTGTTTATTTAGTTATTTCTATTTCGCCCGTATCTTTTTACATCAGAAAACAATCATAAACCTGAGCAGTAAATTCATATTGTGGTCCCGCCGCTGAACGTCTGCCCTGTTACGACTTTCGCTTGCTCAGCGGGCGAGCGGGCAAGTCTTGATGACGACACAGTGCTCTGAGTTGAGGACCACTGTTTAATATGAGAGAAACTGAATACCATACTAGTCTAATTGTTCACGTGATGGGAACTTTCCCAATCTTCTCATACACACGAACAATTAGTAACTTGAATTAAATTATGTTAATCAATTAAAGAAAATCTCAAGTTACTATTGGAAATAATGCTTACTTATTAGCTATATATTTTTGTGCTTCAAAGAGAGATAGTTACATCGATGCACAATTCCTAAAACAAAGATAAATTTGCCTAGTTAATAAATGAATAGAAAATTATTTTACGTTGTACAGTACTTAAAATAATTTTGAGGTCTGAAGATAACTTCACAGAGCTAAGTGTATTGAAAAATACATTAGATTTTCAAAAGAAAGTGTTTATTTTAGTCATATAATTATTAAATTTATTTTACTTTGAGCACAAGAGATGTAATATGAAAAATATAACACACAGTAATTTGAGCCATAGCAAAAGTGATTAGGTCTACTACTAGTTTATCAAGTAACATAATTTCTCCTGAACTTCGTACCATCCTAGCGTATGTTCTTTTGAACAATAGTTCAAATCACTGGTTCCGAACATAAAAGGTGAGTCCATTAAACATATCACGGATTAAAAATATACTATGTAAGATGCAACAATGACAGTTTTATTTGCTATGCGTTCTGCAATAAAATTTGTGCTTTCATCACTTCATTAACAATTCACAATCTTGTTCTGTTTATGTTCAGTGAGATGATAGTGTCTATAGGCCTACACAACCAGAAGGGTGGAAGGACAGAATAAGAGAAATAAAGAAGATATAGTGGCAGTTTCTAAGAAAGACCAACCTGTGTCGACGGGTTTCATGTTCTATTTGTGTACTTAATGTAAAATATACCGTATGTTACAGGTTTAATTTGTGAGACCATTAAACATACCTTACCAATTTAATGTAAGCTATATGAGTTTGTTTAATTCCATAATCAGTTAATATTTTGTTGGTAATGATGAACCCTATTTAACTCTGCTGTTTTACAAAGGTTAATTTGCAGCCTTGTTTCTCCCTCATCTTTCCCACACGCTACACTCAAAATGTTCCGCAACTACTAGATTCAAATAGATTCACAGCGATATTCGGAACATCGTTTTAATAAGTTGCATATTACTTTCGAAACTCTTCCTGGCACAACATCTTATACTAATAAGACGTATTAGTGTGCAAAATTTGAAGGTACTATGCAACATTCCAGTGATGACCGTTTCCTTGTGAGTGATAAATGTCAACCAAGTTCAACATCATCTTTTCCTTGTCGATTATAAAATTAATTTCACTATACCATTTTTCTGTACTGACCTCTAATAACCCTTATTCGCTGTAACCCCCTCCAAACAGCTGATGCACCGTACCTCTGACGTACGTTCCTTCTTTGTGTGTGTTTTTTGCTTGAGGACTAGCTATCGGTACTGTTTCTGCCGTACTGTTAAATGCCACTCAGAAAACGGAAAAATCAACTTCCGAATGCGGACATTTGATTTTAGGCTTCTACACTTCAAGCCTTATATTCTTATACTACAAATAAATAAAATTACACTGCTGATTTGGAAATGTTAGAACCAAATAAGAAATAATGGTCTCATTTATTCCTGACGGTGTATCATAGCTAGTTTAGAGTTACAGATTAAACAACTCGTCAAGCTGTAGAGATACATGGAAAGATGATCAGAGGTTTCAGATACAGCTACTGCATGCCATCTCGTCAGTCCGTAACTATGTATCACACCAGCAACGTAAGCTTATTTTAAAACATTATTTCCGTCTGTAATTGCATATTTTTTAAGAAAGTATTCCACAATGGAAATAAGCATGAAAATAGATATTTTGCATTTTAACGAAAACAATAAGCCAAATTATAGAATTATACTTTTACGTGCTGCATTACCAAATCGTTCTATCAATGACAACGATATTTTTTTAGGCAGATACACGTGCATTTGTTGACATCAGAATTACAAATACAGTGAACAGACTGCGCGCCTATTACAAAACTTCTGAATTTCACATCATGTCACTTCGATTTGATAAGAATTTCCATTCGTGTTTACGTTTAATAGGCGTAAGTGGGTAATCCGTGACTACAAAAGCATGCACTGTTATTAGATGCTAGGAAACTGAGATTATGAGATATCAGTAACAGTAGTATCGACATCACTAAATAAAAAATCCAAAGGGTTCATATTTTGCAAACAATATTATGTCATATGTAGGCGTAAGTGTAAATACAAATGATAACTATTACCTTTTTGAGCAAAATCAACTTTTCGTCCTCAAGAGTCTTCTCGAACACGACTTCCAGTTTGAAGGAACAATAATCAGTTATTTCTGCACAGGATTTCTCCCTAGATAAGATACAGCCACCCTCAGCCAGGGCTCCCAATGCAGTCTGCAGTAGGTCAGGCTGGGACAGGACGTCGGAAGCAATAATTAACATGCACTTCTGCTCTGACATCAGATGTCGGTCCTCCACTTTGAAGCCAGTGATTTCCAATTTGTTTATCAGTGGATCTTCCTCATTTGCCAGTAATGTTAACTCTGCCTGTTGACAAGTGATTCAGTGTAAGCTTTCTTCCTTCAAACCTATTAATTTTCAAACAATATTTAATTATAATTACAATTTCTCCCTACAGGTTTCACAAAAGCTCAGGTTCTGTTACAATTATACAAACCTTCTGAACTCATTTCACAGGATATTGTGTTTAATACGAACTTAATTCTTAACGTAAGTGTCATTATGAAGGTTTAATTCTGACTTATGGTATTTTTTCTTTTCTTATTACAGGGAGATTTTTATATCGTGATACTGCAAGAAATGAATTTCGGGATTTTTACTTTCAGCATTTATGAGAGTAAAAAATGGGTAGACCTATAATGAATATGACAAAACTTACCAACATGCGTTTCAGGTGTTTCGTAACAGTTGCATTCTTTGTAATGTTGTCAGTTACATTCCTTTCATTTTAACAATCGGTAAAAAAATATATACATTTAATAATTTACTATGCATCTAAAGAAAAATACAAATCTTCTTTTCTGCATTGTTCACAAAAAGTACGATTTTAGAATCCAAAAAGTAAGATATCCGACTAATTTTATAAATTTAATGATTTAATGTATACAATGAATTATGCACAAATTTACAAGGAACAGTAATTCGGATACTGTACTTTAGGTAATAGCTTGTAATATTTCGATATTCACAGAGCTCGGTGTTAACATTGACCATGATATAGGTTTATTAAAGATACTGGTAATTCATAAGAGTATTACTTATTTTTCAAATAGCCAACATTACTGTCAAAATGAACCGTTTCCTTCTATTTGAATTACAAATGGATTTCTGATTACGACGGCATTGCCCATTAACAATTCGTATCTATAAACGTACCTGGGGAATTGTTCTGTAGGAGCCCAGTGTGACGAGCGAAGGTTAATAATACATACCTATAGGACATTGGTCACTATACAATAACAATTACTTGCCTGAATTAGAGGAAGATCTCCAAGAACGAGCGCCAGCACCGGAGAGAGAGGCTCCCGGCCTGGCTTGTGCAGCTCCACTGCCTTCACCTGGATGCCGGTCTGGTTCTCCAACGTTATGTGCGTACACACACGCAGTGCAGTGTGCAAGTCCAGACCGGCGGGCTCTGCATTGGGCACAAACATGTACTTCTCGAGCACTGGAGTGCCCAGGGGCTTTCGCCGACTTATACCACTTGCCTTCAGTCCTCGCAATTCCACACCACCGGATCTCACGATGCCCAGCTCATGGCACACATGAACTGGCAGCACTGAATCATGAGACCAAATACAACTTTCAGCAGGCACAGCATAACTGTGGAGTCAGGTAATCTAGAGCAATGATTACCGATGGTGACAAAAATATTCTAACTACATACAATACAAATAATTTTCGTTACCATAATAAAAAATCACTGTTCATTACAGCCATAACCATCAACGCCATCGCTACCACTGCCATCACCACTATTATAATAGATACTGGTAAATAAAGGACAAAATAACATCAACCTTTCCAAGCACATTGACCCCATTACTTGTACTTGCTTCGAGAATTGAATAATTTCATTAATTGTTCGGAACAAGCATATGGCTACAAGTATTGTTGCAATTATTATATATTTGAAAGTATTCCTCTAAAATCAATTTGAAATGTTATATCAACAAAATCAGTTAAGCTAATCGTGAAAATAACTTTAGAAGGATAAGTAAATAATGTACCGTCTTTCAGTACGTACCTGCTTTAATAAAATATTTTACGATATCAAGGAACGATTTTAAAGTGCTACTTTCATTTTATACCATTATTGAATTGGTCTCCGGTTCAAATCCTTTCTTATAATTTTCACTGTGTGGCATCAATGTTGCCAACAGTACGATCTGGATCGTACATGTGCGATAAATTTAGTATCATGTACGATCGTACGATCCAACCCACGGATAGTACGCAAAATGTACGATCCTGTCGGGAAAGAGGAAATAAAATTTTAAAAAGGAGACATTTTCAAAATTCGTATCGATGTTTAATTCTAAGATGAAAGAACAGTTGGAAGAAGAGCAGTTTGGCTTCAGGAAAGAAAAAGGTACGAGATATGCAATTGGACCGCTATGAACAATCGACGAAAGATACCTAGAGAAGAATAAAGAAGTGTATATAGTATTTGTGGACCTAGAAAAGGGTTTGACAGAGTGGATTGGAATAAACT
Source organism: Periplaneta americana (assembly GCF_040183065.1). Taxonomy (NCBI): domain Eukaryota; kingdom Metazoa; phylum Arthropoda; class Insecta; order Blattodea; family Blattidae; genus Periplaneta; species Periplaneta americana. Next base: position 116,120,957 of record NC_091119.1, read on the forward strand.
GATGGGGATCCTAAAATCGGCGTGGATTGGAAGGAAAGAAGGCTGTTCAGTAACCTTTATATGAAACGAGTCAAAGTCAGGATAGACGAAGAAATGTCAGAAGGAAGTGAAATAGGAACATGGGAGGAGTGATAGTGGGAGGAAGAAGAAAAATATAGTGTGTAAAATTTGCTGATGATATGGCGTTGTTAACAGAAGAGAAGATGATACTAAGGGATATGCTACTGGAGCTAAATGACAGCTGTGAGCAGTATGGAATGAAGATAAATGCCAACAAGACGAAGACCATGGTCATAGGAAGAAAAGTAAAGAAGATAAACTTGTGAATTCTAAATGAGGCAGTAGAGCAAGTAGACAACTTCAAATACTTGGGGTGTACTATAAATTGTAACATGAGCTGCTGCCAAAAAGTCAAAAGGAGAATGGCAATGGCAAAGGAAGCTTTTAATAGAAAAAGGAGAATCTTCTGCGGACCTCTGGAGAAAGAACAAAGGAAGAGACTAGTGAAGTGCTTTGTGTGGAGTGTAGCATTGTATGCAGCAGAAACATTGACATTACGACGAAGTGAAGAGAAGCGACTAGAATCATTTGAAATGTGGATAACTTATAGAGAAGGATGGAGCGTGTGAAATGGACAGAGAGAGTAAGAAACGAAGCTGTGTTGGAAAGAATGGATGAAGAGAGAATGATACTGAAACTGATCAGAACGAGGAAAAGGAATTGGCTGGGTCACTGGTTGAGAAGAAACTGCCTACTGAAGGATGCGCTGGAAGGAATGGTGAACGGGAGGAGAGTTCAGAGCAGAAGAAGATATCAGATTATAGACGAAATTAAGATATGTGGATCATATGCGGAGGCAAAGAGGAAGGCAGAAAATAGGAAATACTGTAGAATGCTGGGTTTACAGTGAAAGACGTGAATAATTTATACTAGGCCTGCACAAACAGCGCTCAACGAGCGCGCGCGCTCCTTCGGAGCGGGAGAGCCGAGTTTACAGCTCACCGAAACGGAGAGGAAGATACGTCAGAATGACATAGACTTGCTATGGGTAGAGGAGAGGGAAACGACCACTCAGTTATCTAGTGGAGTGCTGTGTGTAGGCCTATTCTCAGTAACTGTTTCACGTTGCTTACCTACTGCTACAGTACAGTATGGAGGAATCTAAAAGACGGAACATAACATTTAACATTTAACGATTTACAGCTCGAACCTATTGATCTTCATGTGACCTAAGGGCTAAAGATCGTTTGAATAATACTACTAGCCTGGTTGAGTTTTACAAGACTAAACATTAGCAATAATATCCACGACTACACAGGCTGGCTGTGAAAATGATTGCTATGTTTTGGCTCAACATTTATATTTGTGAGCAACTGTTTTCTATAATCAACTTCAATAAAGGCAGACATCGAACATCTGTAACTGATGTTTCATTACGATCAGTAGGCTACTGTTCCTTTCAGCTGCCAACAGCATAAAACCTCGTTTTGATGTACTGATAAATAAAAATATAACAAAATGATATTGTACATTCAAGTAGCTATAGAATTTCTATTATTTCTGTAAAATAAATATTTCTTTATTAATTAATAATAGTCCAAGATAGTTTTGCAAACACTGAACGGGAATTAATTTCATAAGCACTCGTAATAGTACTTCCTTTTGTGTATATTTTGTACGAGATCACCCCTTCTTCCAGTCCACCCTTATACAGAGCGCAGCTAATATCTGCATTCCGCTTATGAGCTGTGAGCCGACTCGGAAAGCGCAAACCTTGTGCAGGTCTGATTTATACATTTCTGCAGTATTATATCGCGCTTATTCATTTAAAGTAGATTTTGCAAGTAGCACTTCTGCGTTACAAGTGCTATTCAGTCGGTTGGCATAACACAGGTTTCTATAAACAATGCCCTTCCATGTCTCTAAGTCCAGGCGACAACTAGATTTTCGTAGAATAAACATTATAGCGAAGCATTAAGAAATCCATTTACTTGTGGCTACTCAAAAATGATGCAAACGAAGATTCCTCCGTTTATTTCCAAACATCTCACAGAAATGATCTCTCCAATCCTCGCAATAATTTAAAAATTAATTACTGTTGTCACGTAAGTACGTAATAAGTTGGATATAATGTATTGAGAACAATTGAACCCAGAAAAGGAACATATTCGGTATATTCAAAGAAACACGGAAGTCTATATTCTGTTACAGTACTTCCTCGTGCAAGTCGTGTTCTGTGGCAGTAAGTTGTTGTTATTGTCATGAAGTTCTGATGTGAAATAGCGGCAATGAAGTCAGAAGTTAGCGATAATATTCCCACTAAGTCCTACCTCTAAAAACTACATTGGGTGCACGTAAATATAAAAGAAATATTACAGAAACGTATGGTAAACTATTCCTAAATTTAAAGCTAGGTTGTGTACTGATGAAACAACTGTAGAAGGTTACATGTAGCAGCGGTTCTTCTGTTCCTGCTGTTGCTGACCTTCCTGAAGAGAAAAATGATGCTTTCCATTTTAAGCCTTTTCCCAAGGTAAGCAGACAACAAAATGTTTAAAAATCATTTTATGCGTCCATAATACATTTTTAACAATAATATTTTTAATTTAAAAAAAAACTTACATAAAACACTGTGGATGGGATTTAGTTAAAATTATAAAAAATAGGTGCATTTTTATATGTAGTGTACGATCCTTCAATGAAAACTACGATAATTTCCAGCCAATTGTTCGATCCATACAAGCTGCAGAGTTGGCAACGTTGGTGGCACAGTTTAGCTATAGGCCTATATTAGAATTAATGAATTTATTTTGTAATGTCAACTTTGTTTTCTCTCTCTCTGAAAAGTACAATAAATTTAGCCACTTTTAGGCTCTTAACTTCTTTTAGCCTTTTTAGGGCCTACAGAATTCACACATTTGAATCCAGTAAGTATGAAATTAAAAAGTACGTTGCAGTTTTCTAATTACGGAGTAAGGAAACAAAATAGGTTAAAAACCTACAAATCCGAGCCCTACATAATAATTACTGGGCAACATTTTGTTATAATTACGTATAACACATATAAATTATTGTATCGAGTTTATAATGATTATTGATAATGACGTGTTTATGTGCGTAGGTGAAATCACAATAATTATTATACTGTATAAGGGTTGTACGGCGGCTAAACTTAGCCTTAAATTGTTTTATACTCGACCATGCCAAAATGTAGTAATTATACACCTGGTAGCAGTCCTTTAACGCATGTCATTAAAGTACACCTTCTCATTAAAGTACAGGTGTTCAGCCAATGTCAAGTCAGCTTTGTACCGTTATAAAACCGCAAGTATCGATTATTCTCGGATATGCAATCGAAAGAGAATTAGCGAAAAGTCACGGAGGCTGGAAATCCAATACTGTCGCAGAAGGTTATGTTCTGTTACTATAATAATTAGCGTTAATTGTAAATAATATTCAAATAAATTCAATTTGTCATCTCGTTTTTCAATGTCGAATTCAATAATCAAGGTTATATCAAGTTTAACGGGATTACATCAAGGTTAATGACATTATTGTTCATCGGAAAAAATCAATACTTTCGCGTCTGCGCACATCTCACAATTCACGACCTAGAACAAGGTCACTTCCGATCTTGTCAGATACAAATAAAATGTATACATCTGAATAATTTCAAGTTAGAAATATGGTCGAGCATAAAAAGTCGTATGAAACTTGCCTATAATGGTAATTAAGACGCTCGTATGAATATTATGAAACTCGCTTGCGCTCGTTTCATAAATATCCATACTTGCGTCTTAATTACTATCATTATAGGCTCGTTGCATAATGTACTATTATAGTCCAGGAAACATTTGATTGTGTAAAAGGCTTTTCCGTAACAGGTTCATGCTCAAGTCTGTAGCATTTATAAGGCATATCTGAAGCAAGTTCACTTCTTTTAATAGGACAGTGAATGCTTGTAATACATAGAAAACTAGCGCCAAATAGCGGTTGCAGAGGAAAGTGAAATACTTTATTATGCAGGCAAGCTTACCTAACTTCAAACCTCATAAAAACTTTTATATCGAATTGAACAATAAAATGTAATAATGAAGTGAAATATCTTTGAAAATCAGATTGTTAAACATCATTTTCTCCTAATTAACTAAGCAGTTGATCTTTACTTTTGTAAAAGTATTACACAGCTCTGCATAACTGTAATAAATCTCAATATTTATGCAAATGATAGGCCTGAATGAATTTAACTTGAGTAATCTACTTGTATTTTAAATCATAATTCAGTAAGCCAACACCTTTCACATAAATTCACTCAAAGCGTCGTCTTTATAATATCTTGGAAAGATAAAATTTATTTTCAGTTGCAAGTTCTATTTATGTCATACAGAGTGTAAGGGGTGTAAGTGCCGTCCTTTTCTCAGTCGTCGGGGAGATCTACAGGATCAAAAACTGACCATACAACATAGGGTCAAAACTTGATAGTTTTCCCAGAAAAAAAAATTCTTCTCTTATATTATTCGCGTTATACTGCTTATACCGTTAGTAACATTACGGAAACAGCCTACATCAGTAGGTATATCTAGCAAAGAGTTAATATTAGTTTAAATACATATTTGTGTTCTATTACGTTTTCGTGAAATTAAGTAAAATTACATGCTTAAATTTATTAATATTCTGGGGTGAGAGACGTGGCAACATGTTCAGCAGGCAGTACTCTGCACAGACGTACAGTATGTACACAATTTAGTATATACAGTTGCGAAGCTTGGGATGATTTTTTTTTTCATTTCTCGCGATAGTTGCTAGCCGCTTGGAGCGCTGTGAGTACTAGGAACAATAGACTGTGTCACTGCCATCGTAATCTAATACAGGCCGTAAGGCAAACCATGTGACTCGCTTAACCCGAGCATGAAGGGTGGCTTTTCAATCTTAGTTGGAATGCTTAAAGAGTAACATATATTTTTTTCTAAAATGTAGTGTAATTGCATTAATAAATTTAAAACAATGATTATGAGACACTTCAGACCAGGGGCGGCTTTCGAAGAGGGGCTGCGGAGCTGCAGCACCCCCAGACATTTGTGGCTCTTGTCTCGTTTTATGTTGTGAAATACATTTATTATACAGTCTCTATTTAGCGGCTCGAATTTAAAAAAAAAATTTCGCTCTCAATGAAATGCACGCAATCGTTAGTGAAGTCACTTCCTCCCCTGGTGCTGCCAGAGCGAAACCAGAGACAAGGACTATGGGGTGAAGCCACATCCTCCCCTGGAGCTGCCAGTCTCGTCTCGGATGCTTTGCGCGTTAGTTTTACCCCTCCTCCTTGCTGCCCCTTGCCGTGAATCCATAGTTTCCAGGCGCTGCAACATTTGCAGCAGTTTGTCAGTAGCGCGCAGTTTTAAATACATTTTCTTTAATGTTGTGAGTATAACAAGTGCAACAATGTTTAATTCTGTACAATATTTACAGTCTATTCAGTTCAGTACCTTAACAATTCAGGAGAAATGTGAAATTAAGTGCCCATCAGTTGAATCTCATAATGGAAATAGCCGCTAAACAAAATACAAAGGCTCGCATATTTTTTGATAATTTATCCAGTATACCTGCTTTCTTCTCTCGATCTCCACACAGTCTATATTAGATTAATGTGTTTCAAAGACAATTCCATCAGCTGGAGCAACAAGATGGATTTAAAATAAGAACAGTAAATGTTGTTCGCGAGAAGAAGGAGCCATTGCTAGAATGTTTTCAAACCATAATGGAATCTGAAACATCTAACATCACAATAAATGAGGCAAGCGCCCTGGTGCGTACTCTTGAATATCCCGAATTCAATTTCTGGCTCAGTTATTTTTTTCATTTATTGATTTATCATGTATATATATTATACAACCAACTACAACATCGCCAGTTAGATATTTCTAAGGTTCAAATCTGCATATAAAAAATTAAATTATGGTTTATTTAACGACACTCACAACTGCAGGGGTTATATCAGCGCCGCCGGAGTGCCGAAATTTTGTCCGCAGGATTCTTTTAAATGCCATAAGCCTGTCTCATTGAAACACAACTTACAAGATAAGGCGCATGGAACTAATCTTTAAATAAAATAAGTTGCTTGGTTAATTTTTGTATGCAGCCCCTCTTAATTCAATACCCACGAGCCGCCACTGCTTCAGACATAATTCACTTGCGAGTTAAAGTGAAATATTATTTTTGGTGTGAAAATTACGTTGTTCGTATGTGTAATACCTCCCTTTATTTGAATTAAATATTGCGAAATTCTTGTACATTCATGTATGCACAATTCAATAATTTTCAGTTGCACCGCACGGATATTTAGATATGTTGAAATTATAGATTATGTTTACTGTACCATTACTTCTATATTCGCATTTATACATTGCAATTAAGCATAAAGTTACGTGTGATAAATTTGTAAATGCAATTTGTCTCTATTTCAGTTGTATTTATTCGTTTCTTACGGTACTCCAATCTGAAGTCTGATTAATGTACTATGTTAGTAGGCTAAACCAGCGCAGAGGTAGCTCCTTTGTACTCATACTCCTTGCATATACGAATCTGTGAATGGTTAGGTTTGGTTAGTTTTGGCTGTTGTTATGCCTTGCTTATACGTTCACCTGCACCTCCACAAAAAATCTCTTGTAAATTCAACGATTTTCACTTCCGAAATCGCAGGAACTACCTCAGCGCTAGTTCCACCGCTTTACGAGTGCTGCCTTATTGGCCTTCGGACACTTGACTAAAGAACAGCTGTACTGCACTATATTGAAATACGGTAACCTCACAGCGTTATTACTAGAGCAACTAGATTTACAAAGTCTCCGATGCCCTGCCGTTATATATGTAGGCCTCTGTTATGTCATATGAAAATTATAGGTTATTATTTATATTTCTATATTCGCAATTATACATTATAATTAAGCATAATGTCATGTATGATACGCCACACATTCAATTTGTGTGTATTTTAATACTACAATCGAGTACGTACTGAATTATTGTATTTATTACTTCCTAAGAGACGAAGTAACACAATCGTTCGTACACTAATTTCATAGGAGTGGTATGGTAAATTTTCCATCTACAATTAATGAAGGTAGATGTGCTAAATTAAAATCACGATATAAATTCTTTTTTGTTAAACCTCAAAATAGCTTCCATTCTAAACCTAAAATATTGATGCGAATAGATTATGTTAACATGTAAAATTCTCTTCACATGAAAATAACACAGTTTTGTAATTATTTCTGCAACAAATTATGCAATAAGAAGCAAACGGAACTTACGGACAAATTACACTAAATAAAACTTAGCAATGAAAAGCAATAAAGTTATAATATAATATTTCACTGAGCTCCATACATTGAAATAGAAAACCCGAACATACATTATCGTCTGCTCGGGAAAGGGTCTGTGCTGAGGCGATAGTAGCGATCCTGGTGGTCAGCAACTATCTATGTTTGCATATTTATTAAGTATTGAGCTTCGCAACTGTATATACTAAACTGTGGTATGTACATGTCAGCTGAGTTCAAGCTCCCTGTCTATAGCTCTACTGCCGAGCGGATGACAGTTCGATACCAGGTATTCGATAAACAATTTACAATGTCATTCACAGTTTAGGAATATCATATGTTATTAATTTACGGAAAAAGTCGTCGTAATTCAAGTGAGGCAAAAAGATGTACCGTCAATGTTTTCCGCAATGAAGGTTCCCTAATCTGCGAACTTTTGTAACAGTTTATTGTTAAATAAAATGTAAATTTATCATAAAGTTCTATTAATGAGATTGAAAGTTTGTATTTGCTGTTCGTTTTATGTAAACTACGGCCCGCTCCTGCATTAGAACAGACCATCTGTTTTATACCAGTATGTCTGTACCCGCTTGAGCTGTACCTTGCACTTGTAAACTCCCTCCTTCCCAGCCAGCAACGTTGCCTAACGCCTAATATTGTAAACTTCAATAATAATTAGTTAAATATTGCAATTAGAAAAAATTGTGAGGACTTTTTTCTCTCTTATGACATGAACAATCATCAGTTTAAAATAATGGCACTTATACGCCTTGCATTCTGTATATAAATATTTAACTCGGCATGTGGACGTGAGGCCAGTAGACGGCTGGTCGGTCTTGGCCCTTTATGGGCTGTAGCGCCACGGATTTAATTTTTACTTTTTTATAAATATTTACCTAAATGTAATTACTTGAAAAAATCATAAAGTATAAAACAATATAACATCGAATCGAATACTGAATAATAGCGCGCTGCAAAAACAAGAATCGTGTAGAGAAACTAACACTTTTCCGTGGGAAATATGCACTAGACAAATGACAAATTACAAATAAATTATCACATCTCCTAATTCTTTTTTCCGTGCCTGTATCTTCTGACACATGCTAGTTATGATATGAATCAGGAAAGATAAAACCATGATCTAAGAATCATTTGCAAACTAATATTATTCCAGTTAATACTCATACATTAAAAGAAATATTCGACTACGAAACAATTAGAAACAATTTTCACTGAGTCTTTTTCACTACTCTCATTATTTGTACAAAAACTTAACCCGATCGTCAGGCTATTTAACAAAGGGACGCATATCATCTTAGGATGTCCCTAAGATGTTTGTGGTGTTTCTCCGACTATTTCG